>NC_069084.1:788606-926106 GCF_947172395.1 Bicyclus anynana
AAAAAGACTAGGTTGTATTTTCTTTTTTCCAGTTCCATTATGTTTACTTTATGCTCCAATGTAGAAATTTTCGCTTTAAGTTTAATATTCTCCTCGGTTATTGTTTTCAGTTTCTCGTCAATTGCCTCCATCACATTTTTTGTAATAATAGTGGTTTGTTGATTTAGTTTTTCATCCAATTTTAACCACAGCAACTCGAAACTTTTTTCAATTTTTTTGGGGTAAAACTTTTGTTCTGGCAATACTGGTACAGTAGTGGATTATTTATTTAAGCTGGTAACCCTACTTGTCAATGTCGGAATGACTTTAACTGACACCTGACATTCGTTGGTTATATTGGTAGCACTGCTGTATGATTTGCAAAAACTTTTAGGTTATGTTATTGTTCGGATTTTAGTAACACTTTTAACTTTTAGATTTGTGTTTTGCACTGTGATTTTTCTTTAATATTGTTCTTGTGCTTTTCTCAAATATGACAAACTGATAGTAAAGAAACCAACAGATAAAAATAGAGATAAAAGAAAGAGGGAAGAATCAAGCTCACCTAAGTCATCTAGCCAAAAGAAATTGAACTCCAAAGAAACCTCATTACCACCACTTGCCAAGAATGTCTCAAAAGAAGTTATAAAACCAAATATTCTTAAATATGTGGAACGTGCTAGATCAGCCTCTCTATCCGAAACCTCAAAAAACTAGCAACGACCACCGGCACTCGGAATAAAATTAAAACAACTACCACAACATTATTAACATCAAACTCTGAACCATTCACCCCAAGCCGGCTGGTCACCGTGGGGCCAGATGACCACTACCCTTCATCAAATAAATCAAAAGAAAACAATTTAAATAAACGCAATAAATATAACCTCAGTTACACAAACATCAACAAAGAAGGTCTTAGAATATGCACATACAATGTCAGATCCCTCTCAAATAAAGTAAGAATTTTAGAATTAAATTACGCTATAGAGAAAATAAAATGGGATATCATAGGACTCGCAGAAGTTAAAAAGGTAGGATACACCATCGAAGAACATAAAAACCACTTACTTTGTTATATAGGAGAAACAAAGGGACTTAATGGCGTAGGCTTCCTTATAAAGAAATCATTAAAAGGCAACATAGTAGGATTTCTGGGTATTTCAGAGAGAGTCGCCTTACTAAAACTAAACTTCAAGGAGGGTCCACTATCATTAATTCAAGTGTATTCTCCTACCGAAAGTGCATGTGAAGAAGAAATCACAAAATTCTACAATGACTTAACAGAAGCGCAAGAACTGGCTGATAAAAACAGGCTAATCATCGGCGATTTCAATGCCAAAATCGGACAACCTAAACCACACGAAATTTTTATAATGGGCAAATATGGTTATGGCACACGGAACGCCAGAGGCGAAAGCCTAATACAATATGCACAAGAGAACAACTTGGCAGTGATGAATACATACTTTAAGAAGAAATCTTCCAGAAGGTGGACATGGATATCACCAGATCATAAAACAAAAAACGAAATTGACTTTATAATGAGCCCCAACCCAAATACTGTAACAAATGTAGAAGTTCTGAACAAAATAAGCTTTCCGTCTGATCACAGGATTGTAAGAAGCACAATAAAAATTCAAAAACCTAAACTTAACAGAAGATCATTTAAATCCGTGCCCAACAAATTGAAGAGCACAAAAGAAAAAAGCAGTTATTTAGAGAACTTGAAAAAGATCCTACCAAGGTTGCAAGAATTTGTAAAGGAAAACAAGACTGTACAATCCTTTAGTGACAAACTGGAAGATGCAATTACAAAAAGTCTCAAAAGTGATGAAAAAGTAAGTAACATGCACAGAGAAAAGATCATTAGTGAAGACTCACAAAACTTGACCTGTAGAAGAACTGAACTTATGTTTACGAAGAAAAAGTCTAAAGAAATGAGAGAGGAACTGAAAATGCTGTTCAAACAATCCAACAGATCAATCAAACGTGATTATGCCAACCATAGAACAGAAATAATAGAGAAAAACATGTCTACTTTCCGAAGTTCAAAAAGAGCTTTCAAAGAACTATCTACACACAAGAATTGGATACAAAGCTTGAATAGTGACATGGGCGAAAACAAAAATAGGGAAGATATAATAAAATGTGCCACAGCGTTTTATACTTCTCTTTATAAAGGTCCACCACAGGATGCCGAAAGTGATAATAATGATAATACAACTGGAGAAAATGCTGGAGAAACTCCATTAGATCCAATAACGGAAGGAGAAATAATGACTCAAATCAAACGACTAAAATCTGAAAAGAGCCCAGGAGATGATAACATCACAAACGAAGCCATAAAAGTCGGAGCGACAATTCTAGCCCCATATCTGGCGGTCTTCTTCAACTTAGTTCTGGAAAAAGAGCAAGTACCATCACAATGGAGCAAATCTAACATAATATTATTATATAAAAAAGGAAACCCACGTGACATCGGAAATTATAGGCCTATCAGCTTGCTATCAACAATATATAAACTCTTTTCATCAATCATCTTGAGAAGAATAGCACCAGATATTGACAGTAATCAGCCAACAGAACAAGCGGGTTTTCGTCCACACTACTCAACGATAGACCATATACATACCTTGGAACAAGTAATAGAGAAATTCAAAGAATTCAATAAACCGCTGTACATAGCTTTTGTGGACTACTCCAAAGCGTTTGATAGCATAGTACACCCATCTATTTGGACAGCTCTAAGAAACAATGACATAAATGAAACATATATAAATGTCATTAAAAACATCTATTCTAAAAGTGTAAGCAGAGTAAAACCGGAAAAACTAGGGGAGGAGTTCGCAATTGAAAGAGGCGTACGGCAGGGAGACCCGCTGTCCCCAAAGCTATTCATAGCTGTACTTCAAGACATTTTCAAAAAGATTGATTGGAAGAATAATGGCATATGGATATTAAATAGAAACTTAACACACCTAAGGTTCGCAGATGACATTGTTCTTTTTAGCGAATCCGCGAAAAGTCTAGAAGCAATGCTCCAAGGATTAAACTCAGAAAGTAAAAAGATCGGCTTGCACATGAACGCATTCAAAACTAAGATAATGACAAACAGCCATAGGAAACCAATTACAGTAGAGGAAAGACCAATAGATTACGTGGATGAATATATTTACCTAGGTAAATCTGTGTCTTTCGATCCAAACAGTAATGAAAACGAAATAGACAGACGAATAAGTACGGCTTGGAAGAAATACTGGGCCCTAAAAGAAATTCTAAAAGGGAACTATAGCCTTACTATAAAAAAGATTATAATGGATTCTTGCATTCTCCCGAGCCTAACTTACGCTAGTCAGACATGGATCTACACAGAAAAAGTAAAAAACAAAATTTCATCATGTCAACATGCTATGGAACGCAGCATATTGAAATTGAGGAGGATACAAAAAACAAGAAACGTAGACATCCGAATGAAAACTAAATTAACAGATGCGCTTCTTTTTAGTTTAAAACAAAAATGGAACTGGGCTGGTCACTTATCAAGATATAAAGATAAGAGATGGACTTACCAAACAACTAAATGGCAAGGCCCAATTGGCAAAAGAAATGTAGGAAGACAGAAAAAGAGATGGGTCGATGATATAATAAAAACAGCAGGAAAAAACTGGATGCATATGGCCAAAGATAGGGAAAAATGGAAAAAGATGGAGGAGGCTTTTACCCATAGGGGGCCACATAACAAAATAACAGAATTACTTTAAAATTTATTGTAACATTTTATGTATTGTAACATTTTATGTATTGTAAAACTGTTAAGTGGAAATAAAGCTATAATAATAATAATAATAATAATATCCCCAAAATCAGATATTTTCTTTTATTGAAAGCTACTAATAAACAAGTATTAATCTGATTTCCGTGCCGAGAGCCGTGATAGCCCAGTGGATATGACCTCTGCCTCTGATTCCGGAGGGTGTGGGTTCGAATCCGGTCCGGGGCATGCACCTCCAACTTTTCAGTTGTGTGCATTTTAAGAAATTAAATATCACGTGTCTCAATCGGTGAAGGAAAACATCGTGAGGAAACCTGCATACCAGAGAATTATCTTAATTCTCTGCGTGTGTGAAGTCTGCCAATCCGCATTGGGCCAGCGTGGTGGACTGTTGGCCTAACCCCTCTCATTCTGAGAGGAGACTCGAGCTCAGCAGTGAGCCGAATAAGGGTTGATGACGACGAATCTGATTTCAGGTGATTTACGATCTCAAATCACGTCTTAGAAATCATCGCGCCGTGGTTCCACCACTTCGAGGGATCGGCTTCCAGTACGGCTTCAACCAGCAACAGGTAGACCCCTGGGTGCAGTACTGGACGGAGCAGTACGACTTTAAGCAGAGAGAGAAGTTTCTGAACAAGTTCCCACAGTACAAAACGAACATTCAGGGTCTGGATATACACTTTATCTGGGTGAAAAGTGGATGGGTGAGCAAATGCATTAATTTATAAATTTGTATGTGAATGTCATAAATAAATAGTATTTTTAAACAATCTATTTATAAACGTAGGCAATGTCCTCAAAACACTTATTGTAAAGGAGATCATTCATTTTGGGCCCTTTTTGAAAGTGCCGGCCAAAGAAAAAAAATGGCACGAATCGTTAGAACTAGTCATTTGGAGTAATAGTTAATATGGCATAAAAGTTGTAGAAGGCTCTGAGCCAAGTTATACAGGTTCGACGATTCGTTATTTCCATACATTTTGTCGATTTTCAAAAATGCCCACCAAGAAAAAAAACTGATACATATCGTTAGAACTGCCCATTTAGACCAATAGTTAGTACGGGTCAAATGTTATAGGACTGCACTGAACCAAGTTATACAGGTTCGATGACTCGTCATTTCTATACATATTTTGTCTGAGTTTTGTAAGTGCCTACAAACAAAATAAACCATACGTATCGTTATAACTAGTCATTTGCAGTAATAGTTACTATGGCATAAACATTGTAGCATAGCTTTGTGTCGAGTTATTCAGTTTCGATGATTCGTCAAATCCACTTATTTTATTGATTTTTTAAGTGCCGTTTAACAAAAATATGGAAAAAATTATGCCGTAAGCATAACTGTTTGTCAATGCAGGATTTTTCTGTGCATCCAATATACGTAACAAGGGTAATGGTGTATAAATAATGAAAATCGACTTTTAGTTTCCAATAACAAAGAATACTATGAATAGTTGATTTATTTTTCTATTCTCCGTGAAAATAAATCAATCACTCTTGTTTATAATAATTATCCTTATTCATATTAAACTCCGCGACGTAACACCTGTTTGTGTTCAATACATATATTACTCAGGTGCCTGCCGGAGTGACCTGCGTGCCCCTGCTCATGATGCACGGCTGGCCAGGGTCTGTGCGCGAGTTCTATGAAGCTATTCCTCTCCTGACCACACCGACCGACGGTGTAGTCTTCGAACTGGTAGTTCCGAGCTTACCTGGATATGGTTTTTCGGATGTAAGTATCCAATGCCTTAGTAATTAATATTATAAATCCTTTCAGACATGGGGGTACAGCTATAGGCTGCTTTATTTACCATCGTGCTTGATTTCCGCGAAACGGTAACGGTAAAAATATACAATTTTTTATGTTAACATTTTTGCACGAATAGCAAATCTATTGGATGAAACACAAGAAACTTAAAAACAAGTAATTTTCAAAAACGTATCACTCTAAAACCAAGGTATGAATTCAACTGAAACTTGCCACGATTCAAGTTCGAAGAAGGGAGGAAGATAGTTCATGTTGCAAAAAAAAAATACCAGAGGCTAAATAGGAAACAAGGCCTAGTTTACAAGCACTTTTGAAACGTCAGGTAATTGTAACCAAATAATGTAAAAAAATCAACGAGGGTTCTAAAGCGCCTAGGTCCGAGAAGAGTTTATAACAAACTCAGCCAGGGTTTTTTTTTGTTGATGCTTAGCTATTTAGCAAAATCCTTGACTGACAAACTAGACCTTATCTAAAATTAAAATTTAAAATATTTTAGAATCTGACTGCAGCGCCTCTAGCAAACCAGGTAGAGTTCCACTCAATGACATTCGTTTTATGTGTGTTTAGGTCTTACCAATATCAACGCAGCCATTCAGTAGGATAATGAAATACGCGCTTACTACAAATAATATAAAATATTTATAACATAATTGTGGCGTTTGTTCACAGGGAGCAGTTCGTCCTGGAATGGGACCAGCGCAAATTGGAGTGGTCCTCAAAAACCTGATGAACAGACTCGGGTACAAAAAGTTTTACATCCAGGGCGGCGATTGGGGTGCTATCGTCGGCAACGCAATGGCCACGATGTACCAGAAGGAAGTGCTGGGGCTTCATTCGAATCAGTTAATAATAATGGTATAATTGTTTCAGTTAATGGTCTAATAAAGGAAAGCTTCGACCAACACCTTAAGAAGCTTTCGCTTAACTATTGGACCAAGAGTCGGATACAGAAGGCAGTGATTCTTAAGACGGCGCGTATTGTTAGTTCCTCACTCTGGAGCCCTGACCACCGGTTGCTTGGGCACTCAAAAGTCCCGTAGCGGGAGGGTTAATTTTTTTATATAAATATTTAATAGTATGTACTTAACGGTGAACATATTCACTTCTGATAACGGAGAAGCCGTAGCCTCATAGCAGGTTCTAAGCTTTACGTGCCAAGGATGGCAGATACACAAAGTAACACTATCGATCATTACCGGAACGACCGCTTAACTTGTTAATACAGTTCTACCCTCTAACTACAATATTGATCCAGTACAGCGTTGATACTATCAGATGTAAACTAGGATTAACTATCATAGGGCAGGGGCACGAGCGGAATTACGGCCTGGCAACCACTAGTAGCAGGGTTAAAGGACCCCTTTTACATTTAACAAACATTCCCCTTCCCTATTCCCTCTATTGGACGAGAGTCACATGATCAACCATTTACAGTCTTATTTATTAAAACTGTAAATAATTTAATCCCAATTACATGGAAACCTGATTCTAATATTAATAATTAACGTAGATTTTGCTAACCGATCAAATAACTTACTCGCCGACATATTTGTATTATATTTTGTGTGTATAACATTGTTAAAAATTAAAAAAAAGGAGAAATAAATAAATGAAAGCTAAATATTATGGTAATAATGCCACCGCATTATTGGAGTAGAGTCGCTCATATTCGCAGTCTTCGGTTCGAGTCATATGTCGGGCTATGGAATAATATATGGAAATTGAGCTTTACTTTCTTCCCAAAAATTTTCAGTAGCTTTTTTTTTATAATTATTTATTTGGAGGGCATTTTAAATATAATCGATACAGACTCCAAAAATATGTTTTTTTTTTGCTGCTGTCCGTATTTTGCTGACCGGGTAACACGTTGAAACTACTGAATAAATTCAAATGTCAGCACACGATTTAAGACCGTAATCAGATTGCTATAGGATACTTTTTGTCGCGAGAATGAACTTAAAAGGAGGCGATATAGGGGTTCAAAGTTTGTATGGAAAGTACTTTATTTTGCAAGTTACATTTGTAAAATAAAAATTCGTGTATGTACTACCATAGGTACAATGTATGTCATTAGTTGTACTACTAGAGAAATGCTAAAAATAATGTAGTTCAAGATTTTCAAAATTCTAGTCCTAAAGTGGTTGAAGTTTCTTTTTAAAAAAAAAATTCTGGAATGAAACCAATTATTTTTCCGGGTTGTTTCTCAATAAATTCCTCATAATAAATGATCGTCCTGACAAACAAACAGACCGAGAGACATACATACAGCCGCACAAACAAAATCTTTCAAAATATTTATTTGTTCTTTTAAATCACAGACATACACTTTAATTTTATTTATATTGGTATATACATACACAGGACAGCGGCACAGAGGTGCAAACTCTAATAACCGGCGTGATGGCAGCCATGCAGCTCCAGTCCAATGAGTTCGACCCGATATTGTCAGCAGTCGTGGAGGAGACTGGTTATATGCATATATTGGCTACTAAGCCCGATACTGTAGGTACGTAGATACGAGTCTGCCTGAGATTTGCCTCAAACACAGCATAGCATGCGATGGAACGAGCTATGTTAGGAGTGTCTCTGAGTGATCGAATCAGAAATGAGGAGATCCGCGGAAGAACCAAAGTCACCGACATAGCTCAACGAGTTTCGAAGCTGAAGTGGCAATGGGCGGGGCACGTTCGAAGAGCCGATGGACGTTGGGGTCCCAAAGTGCTGGAATGGTGACCCTGCACTAGTAAGCACAGTGTTGGTCGACCCCTACCAGGTGGACCGACGACATCAAGCGAGTCGCAGGCATTCGCTGGATGCAGGTAGCTCAGTATCGTGACGCTTGGAAGTCCCTACAAAAGGCCTATGTCCTGCAGTGGACGTCCATCGGCTGATATGATGATGATAACAGAATTACAAATTAAATCTTTGTCTATATTGTCTTAAATCTCAGTAGTTGGTAGTATACTCACCTATCATCCATATCAGATCCACATCAGACTATCGTTGAATTGTAGTGCTTTAAAATAGTTAATGAAAACATTAAGAAACTTCCTCTCAATTGTTCCAGGATCCTATATGATTACTATGAAACCAACTAAAAAATATACCCATTTAAACAAAAAAATATCATTTCGAATCCGTTCAGGCGTCTTCGAGTAATCGGTGAACAAGCATAAAAAAAGAATCCGACGATTGATAACCTCCCCCTTTTTTGAAGTCGGTTAATAAGCTTTTTCTCAATGTTCTACTTCTTAATACTTCTCTATTATATTAGTTTAGATTTAGTTTGTTTTTACAGGTATTGGCCTCTCAGATAGTCCAGTCGGTCTGATGGCATTCATACTGGAGAAGTTTTCGACGTGGACGCATTTAGAGGATCGCTCGCTGAAGGATGGCGGACTCTCGCTCCACTTCACCAGAGACCAATTGATCGATAATCTCATGATTTACTGGATCACCAACTGCATCACCACTTCAAGCAGATTGTATGCTGAAGCTTTCAGCAATGCGTACCGAGCCTTGGGAATCGATGAGTAAGAAGTGTTTGTTATACTGTGTGTGTGGATTTCTATAGTAGTAATTGATGCTCAAGTGGATTACTCATCTGAATGTGAGTGGAAAACCGTAAACCATTGCCTATACTACTTATAGGCAATGGTTTACGCAACTCTTCTTAAGGAATGCAAGGAACTTTTCCAACAAAGTGCCGTCCCGTGTCTATCAACCCGAAATTTTCGATTTTACTGCTATTGATCGACACTAGTTTTTCTCTCTATCGTGATAAGGTTTTTTTTATTTTCATTAATAAATAAGTTAGTCCTTGACTATAATCTCACCTCATGGTAAGTGATGTTGCAATCTAAGGTGGAAGCGGTTAGCTTACTTAGCGCTTTGTTAGGAGGAGGAATCCACACCCCTTTCGGTTTGCCACACTACGACATCGTACCGGAACGCTTAATCGCTTGGCAGTAGGTCTTTGCCGGTAGGGTGGTAACTAGCCAAGGCTGAAGCCTCTTACCAGTCAGACCTGGAAGAATTCAGAAAACTTCAATCGGACCAGACGGGGATCGGACCCAGGACCTCCGTCTTTTATTTTTTTTAAAGTCCTGTAAGTCAACCGCGCATACTACTACGCTACGGAGGTCGTCAAAAAGTCTTAGTCCTAAGCCTATTAGTCTGTTCAGTCCAGATCTTTTTGTGTCCAGGTTCCCTACTGAAGTTCCAACCTGGAAGCTGGAAGCGGAAAACGAAAATATATTCGTCCAGGAAGTAAACATGAAGAAGTTTCCAAATTTGATGGGAATTACAAGAACTGCAGCTGGCGGCCACTTCCTCGCCTTCGAGCTGCCCAAAATCTTCGCTCAAGATGTCTTCAAAGGTGTCAAAGCTTTCAGAAAATTCCATGAAGATAATAAAAACTGTAAATGTTAAACCTGTATCAATATGGTAAATCGTGAGGATAATTTAATAAAGAAACAGTTCTATAGACAGTTGTGACGGCTTATAACTGACTAGTTTTATGGTCTAAATGTGATTTTTATTTTTTATTTGCACGTAATTTTAGACCTTAAAACTAATCTTTCGGGTATGGTTTTTTTTTTCATAAGTGATTTTTTTTAATTTTAAGCTCTTTCTAAAATTATAGTACGCCGAACGTCCCCTCCTGAATTTAAAAGAACAGATTTTCAAACATATTTTGCCTAACTATTATATAAAGTATAAACCATCGGCCATCATCACCAACAGGAGAGGATTTGGAGCGTAGTGCCACCAAGCTGTTATAAAGAGGGTTGAAAGAAGATTTTAAGAGCTAATTTTTGTTAGAGTAAAGTGTCCCCACCGGCTAAACGGTTATTTAGAGATACGTAAAAAATTCACAAAAGTAGGGTATATGAAATTACAATCAAAACTGTAACGGTTAATTAGCAATCGCTATTTACAGAGTAATAGTCGACCAACTTAAAAAAGGTATAGTATGCGCATTATCATCTGAGTCGTCCGGTCATAAAAGTCAAAAAAGATAGGAATGTGCAGCGCGCCTACCTGCGCACCCTAATTATCGATAAACGGCTACCTGCGCACGTGCTAATGATGAGTCAATAATGATTTGGACGATTCTGATTGGTCGGTTTCTAATGTAATTGCATTGCGTATTTTTTTTGCTATAAATGTGTTTACTGCAATTAAATAAATACATTCATGTGTTACTCGTTGCGCACTATGGATACTAATATATAATAAATTTGGCAGAAGACGAAGATTCTGATGATGAAGACTCAGATGAAGATTAATTTTATTTAGTTAATAATTATATAATATGAAATATGTATTATATTAAATCAAATATTGTTAATTTTTTTAATTTTGTGAACAAGATACGATAATAAACTTTACTTATCGATAATATGTCTTTCATTGTTACACCCTTCACTAGACGGCTCCATAAGACCCATAAGTGCAAGCGAGATAGATATAGAGAAATGATTTATGGCCCTAAGACTCAGTTGTTAATGCTATTAGTATAGTTGGTAATGGAAAATGGCATACTATTTTTATTCTTTACAAGTTAGCCCTTGACTACAATCTCACCTGTTGGTAAGTAATGATGCAATCTAAGATGGAAGCGGGCTAACTTGTTGGTGTTAGGGGGAGATGAAAATCCACACTCCTTTCGGTTTCTACACGACATCGTACCGGAACGCTAAATCGCTTGGCGGTACGTCTTTGTCAATAGATGGTAACTAGCCACGGCTGAAGCCTCCCACCAGCCAGACTTGGACCAATTAAGAAAATCTCAATCTGCCCAGCCGGGGATCGAACCCAGGACCTTCTTTTTGTAAATTTTCCGCGCATACCACTGCGCCACGGAGGCCGTCAAGTTGTTAATTAAAAAGATAAAGTTGTCAATAAGATAACTCAGAGTTTGTTAAAACTAAAAAGATTTTGGTATAGGTATGTATATTAATTTCGTCTATAAAATAAAAAAAAAGTTTGAAAAAAAAATCATTTTGGTTTCCTCCTTACATGCAAAGTGACGAAAAATTTTTCATCGTCTATACCATGGTGTGGGGTTATAGTATTGGTATTTTTGTGCATTACATAGGGGATTAAAGTGCTAACTTAATCCACGGAACCTTACTTAAGTGCTAACTTAATCTACTTTGCGCGTGGCCCGACACGCACTTGGCCGGTTTTTTAATTATTGTGGTGTACAATTTTAGAGTATTAAATAAATAAATAAATACCTACACACACACACACACACACACAAACTTTCGCCTTCATAATATTAGTGTGATAAATGTTAATGTTAATCAGGAACAACGATTTGACGCGCTATCCATGAATGAAGCATGGAGATGTAAGGTCAACTTTCCAACTGAGAGCTTCTTGAAACATCAAGACCTCATGATCCAAAGCCGCATACAACCACTGACCTAAAGAAGCAGTTTCGTTAATTACTTGACAAATTTTCCACGTGTGAGTTGTTTACAACTAATTCAATCGTCTGGAATAAAAATACGGACCAAGTGCTTGTCTGTCCACGCGCAGTGTAAGGTTCTTTAGGTTAAATTAACCACAATGCACAATATTAATGCACAAAAAATTCTGATATCGATGGCGATATCTAAGGATAGACGAGAAAAAATAATCTCCAGCTTAGGTACATGTAAGGGACTAAAAACAATATTTTTCAAGGTTTTAATACGTACATCATCATGATTATCAGCCTATGAATGTCCACTGTGTGACATAGGCCTCTTGCATGGACTTGGACAAGCACAACAGTCTCGAGCTGCCACGTCTATCCAGCGGTTCCCTGCAACCGGAGTAAAGTCCTCGGTCCACCTAATCCACTTTCCGGTGCGGGGTCGCCATTCCGGCATTTTGGGACCCTAACGTCCATCGGCTCTTCGAACTATGGGCCTGCTCTTTGCCATTTCAGCTTCGTGACTCGCTGAGCTATGTCAGTGACTTGGGTTCTGCGGATCTCCTCATTTCTGATTCGATCACACAGAGAAACTTTTACTTACGTACATAATTTGATTACCAATGATTTATGGGGAATTGTAAATGATTTTTTTAGTATAATGCAAACATTTAAATTTAATTAAATTCATGGTGAGGTGATAACACACAATTTATGTTTATGAACAAGCAAGCTGCTAATGATAAAATCCCAAATATAAAAGAATTTTTTTCGCGTAGGTTTTAAGTTTATTAGTACGTGCCTGCCATTCAATTTAGTTGCTTTAATCACCAAAGCCAACATAGGCACAGGAACTTCAATTAGTGGTGAGTGAATTTTTAATCACTTGATACACATTGTTTTAAAAAAATATTTTTAACCGACTTCAAAAAACGGAGAGGATCTCAAAGTGTCGGAATCTTTTCTCTATGAAATCATTAGATATGCTTTAAGTATTTACCGTGAATCCTATTAGTTTTAAATTCTCAACACTCCCCAAAATTAAGTCTCTAAGATTTAGTCAGTTATTTTTGTATTGGCCGTTCTTTTGATTTTTAACTCATGAACTCCTCGATGTTCATTGTTAAGCATAAAAGTAAGCTAATACCAATCTGCCCAGTGTTACTTTTGGCTTCTTTCCCCGACTGCAGCGAAGGCATTAGGTATACAACGAAGTAATTTGAGCACGGCTCGAGACCGTGGTGTTTGGATGTCCTAGACCAGCAGGATCTAGAGGCCTATTACCAACAGTGGGCGTCGACAAACATACTTTTTTATAGGAAGTACAAACAAAATGCTGATTTAGGACCTTTTTCTAGGTTAAGCCACATATCGCATAGCACCACTTTATTGCTCCTCTTTGTGGACAGGTAAGCCATAATTTATTTTATAATTGACTAATGTGGTATGGCGTTACTTAAAAATCTTTCTGTCTTATTTCATTCTTTAGGGTTCAACCGTATAACCCATTTTAGATGGCGAAGTTATGGAGTCTCTTGGTGCTGATCAACACCGCAGCATGTCAGCATGTCACTCAGCCGGAAGTGCCCGAGCCCCCGGTGCTGGACCCCGACGAGTGGTGGGGTCCGGAGGACACGCGGTACACATGCAATACAACGATCAGACCATTCACTGTTAAATTCCTGCCAGAGGTAATATTTATAGATGGCCAGGTCTCCCTCCTTGAAGGGAGTTTGTAGTTTAAAGCCACCACGCTACTACAATGCAGGTTGGTGGCGTTGGAGATAGTGTTTGACTCTTTCTTTATATAATGATGAATTCCTGATAATTAGCGGATGCCCGCGACTTCATCCACGTGAAATTTAGTTTTTAAGAAATCTCTCGGAGACCATGGGATTCGATTCGATTTCGGGATGAAAAGTAGCCTTTGTGTTAATACCGAAAAAAATCTGAATCCTTTCCAAATTTCAGCTAAATCGGTTATAAATTGACAAAGTTTCATACAAACTTGGATCCCCTATTTTATTTCCTTGGGGGTAGAATTGATCAAAATTCTTTCTTAGTTTTGTGCCAAATTTCAGCCCGATCCAAATTTTAATAGCTATGTTTAATTTATATATTTCGTTATAAATAAAATCGTTTGTACCCTGCACTGATAAAACAACAACTTCGATCCAGTTGTTAGCCTATATGGGTCCGGATCACAAGGGTTTGAGCCTTGGGTCTAGTTGAGAAAAACTTTTCTATCGTCTATGAAACTTTCAGTAAAGATTCTCAGCTTGTATTTAAGTAATTGACCTTGGAGAACCCGTAAAGCCATCAATCCTAATAATCATCATCATCTATGTGAAAGTGATCGCTAAAGTCACGAGAGTACCCTAAGCCGCATCGTAGCAGCGTCTACCCATGAGTCTACCCATTTTTAGGAGGAAAGATGATAAACAAATGTCAAGCTATTTTCAGATGATTTACGATCTTAAATCACGTCTTAGAAATCACCGCGCCCTAGTTCCACCACTCCGAGGGGTCGGCTTCCAGTACGGCTTCAACCAGCAACAGGTAGACCCCTGGGTGCAGTACTGGACGGAGCAGTACGACTTTAAGCAGAGAGAGAAGTTTCTGAACAAGTTCCCACAGTACAAAACGAACATTCAGGGTCTGGATATACACTTTATATGGGTGAAATGTGGAAAGGTAAGCAAATGCATTTGATTTTTAAAAATTTAAAGACAAATCGGGTGTCGCTACGAACACAACCCACACAACCTTTTAATCTAAACTAAAACTTCCGCTGACAAACTGACGTAAATCTAAGATCAGATACTTGGGAATTCATGCAAGGGTGAATAATGAATATGTTTATTTTGACCGGGGTATTACTGTTTCTTGGCTTGACTTTTCTCTGCGTCAAATATTTGTAACGCGGGTAACGGACTGTGTACTCTTATAATGAAAATCGACTAATAAAGAATAAAGGGGAATAATTGATTTATTTTCCGTGAAAAATAAATCAATCATTCTTTTATTTTCTCTCTTTATCTCACCTGATGGTGAGTGGTGATGCAGTCTAAGATGGAAGCGAGCTAACTTGTTAGGAGGAGGATGAAAATCCACACCCTTTTCGGTTTCTACACGACATCTACCGGAACGCTAAATCGCTTGGCGGTACGTCTTTGCCGGTAGGGTGGTAACTAACCACTGCCGAAGCCTCCCACCTGCCAAACCTGGACCGATTAAGAAAATCTCAATCGGGGATCGAACACAGGATTTGTAAATCTACCGCGCATACCACTGCGCCACGGAGGCCGTAAATTCTTATCCCTATGCATTACGGTTCTCTGCAATGTAACCTGGTTCTATTCAATACAAAGAGTACTTCAGGTGCCTCCTGGTGTGACCTGCGTGCCCTTGCTCATGTTGCACGGCTGGCCGAGCTCTGTGCGCGAGTTCTACGAAGCTATTTCTCACCTGACTACGCCGACCGACGGTATGGTCTTCGAAATTATAGCTCCGAGCTTGCCGGGATATGGCTTTTCAGATGTAAGTATAGAGCTCCGTAACCAAATCTATACTAATGTTATAAAGCTGAAGAGTATGTTCGATTGAACGCGCTAATCAGGAAATGTTGGTCCGATTTGAAAAATTCTTTCAGTGTTAGATAGCCCATTTATCGAGTAAGGGTAAATATTATTTCCGTATTCATACGGGAATAGGAACTAAAATAGTAGTATTATAAATCATTCTAGGCAAGCGCTTTTCACTTTAGAACGAGAACCTGTGATAACCAAACCATCCGCCTTCATCAATCATTTTATAAAACCTGATGGTTTGTAAGTTGAAAGTTTGTCACCCCACCACAGGTAAAGTATGGTAGCCAATTAGGCAATTATGTAATTTGCACCAAGTGTAGAACTTTTTGATATTTTATTTGTTACATCACGAGGAATCTCCAGTCTCCAGTTGCCAGACTTTTAGGTCCGTGGCAACCCTTCGCTAGAGACTCTAAAATCTATCTATACTTATAATAAAACTGTAAATCTATAGAAGATATTTTGAAAATTTTAGTTACAGAGCGATAAATAATCAATACTTAAGCCAAAAATATATATTTTCTTGTCTATCTGTCTGTTTGCCTGTATTTTTGTTGACCGGACATCACGCTGAAACTACTTAATGAATTCAAACGAAACTTAGCATGATTTGAGACTTATTTGTTACGTTTGTTATATGTATCGTACTTTAAAGTGACGAAATATTTTACGTGAATTTAAAATACTTAAAGGCTTTTCGATGATCCTGATCGTATAAATCGTAATAATTTTAACGATACTCTCTACACAACCTTGAAGCTCTGAAAACAAACCAAACGTAAAAGTCTTATATTTCCACTCTCAAAGAAATCAAAAAATAGGTTAAGCAAATATCGTACAAATTTTAACGGAACCCTTAGTGGGCGAATCTGACTCGCACTTATCCGGTTTTTATAATCTCATAGCAAATAGGTGTAAATTAATAACTTCACTTCACTATCCTGCTCGCACCTAGCCCGGCGTATTTTGCATAGACAACTAGGAAATAGGGTATTCTAATCATTTTTTAACATGGTTATGATCACCTATTAAAATTTCCCATGATGAGCCCTTTAATTTGATACCCATATTGTATTCTAAAATAAATTGCTTTTCGAGTCGATAGCGTCTCACTGTGCTGTTGTTTTAAATTTCACATATCTAAAAACAATTACGTAAATTAGTCAGCGGCTTGGATGATATGACGTAGTAAAGAATATTACACACAACCCTTCTTGTAGTCGAGTAATAAAAATAATTGTGACGTTGGTCCTCAGGGAGCAGTTCGTCCTGGGCTGGGACCAGCGTACATGGGAGTGATCTTCAAAAACCTGATGAATAGACTCGGGCACAAGAAGTTTTACATCCAGGCCGGCAACTGGGGTGGTATCGCCGCCAACGCAATGGTCACGATGTTCCAGAAGGAAGTGTTGGGTCTTCATTCCAATATGCTTATAATATTAGAGGTAATAATAGCGCTTAAGCGGTTCAGAAGATAGTCTAGGATTAGCTTCCACCTTCACACAGGAAATAAAAATAAAAGAAATTATAGACGTAATGATTTTAACTATTGTTAATTATAATTATGTATGATTTTTTTCTAAAAGAGCAACTGAGTATGTTGTTGGCTCTTCTCAGCAAAACCTGCCTACCAATTCGATAGTCTTTACAAATTGTCAAAGTTGACGTTTCGATAGTGCATCGTAACTAAACCTACTTGAAAAAATGAATTTTGATTTTGATTTTTAATGTATCTGTTACACAGAAGATTGGCGTAGAGGTGCAAACCATATTGGCCGGTGTGAAGGCGGCCATGCAGATCCAGTCCAATGAATACGACCCGATATTGGCGTTAGTCGTCGAGGAGACAAGTCAAATACATATATTGGCTACTAAGCCCGACACTGTAGGTACGTAGATACGAATATGTCTTAAACAACCAAAAAATAAACTTACCTCTTTATAATATAACTTTAGAATCAGTTTATCATTATAGGTATTGGCATCTCAGATACCCCAGTTGGTCTGATGGCGTTCTTATTGGAGAAGTTTTCGTCGTGGGCGCGTTTAGAGGACCGCTCGCTAAAGGATGGCGGTCTCACGCTCCACTTCACCAGAGAACAATTGATCGATAATCTCATGATTTACTGGATTAGCAACTGCTTCACCACTGCAGGCAGATTGTTTGCTGAAGCTTTCAGCAATGCGTACCGAATCTTAAGAATTGATGAGTAAGTTTTTAACACATGCCGGAAAAGAAGTGTTAAGGATGTTTGTGTGTTTTTTTAGTGATAGTTGATGAACCAAATTGATATCCCATCTGATGATAAGTAAAAAAACATACTTTATAAACAGAGCAACACAACAGGGAATACAATAAACATAAAAGGTCGCAGCACAACTGATGTAAATGCCAAACTTTTAAAACATATTTAAGATGCATCGGAAGTTCTAAGAATGCTATTGATGTGTTCAGTGATTTGTCTAGAGCAATCGATTTAAAAGATATTTGACCACTCCACACCACTATTTTATTAAAATTAACTGCGACAAAATAAAATGACAACTAAAACACTATGACAAAATAAAATGTTTCACAACAATATCATTGCCTTCTGTCTCAGTAATAGAACACAAAAGATATGCAATAAATAAGATATTATAAATTGAATTGACCATAATGGAAGTCCCACAGAGTTTAATTTTGGGTAATTTTGTATTCTTATTATACAGAAACGTAGTATTAAACTTATTGTACTATTCTTATTTACCACACCATGTCAGCGGTATCTGTGAGTACTGTTTGCTGATGATACATGCATAATTTACTGGCAGACTGGCAGAAGTAAAGATTATTTTGACGATGTGTACCGTGCTATATCGCATGAATCAAATTGGTTTACTACAAATAATTCACTTTTACATGCAAGAAAACTAAATATGCTGAGTTTTCATTACCAAATGATATAAAATTAAATAAGTACCTATAAAATGAAAAAAATAATGAAACACTGGAATTGGAGAATTCCACGATTTTCCTGGGAGTGGATTGTAAACTTCAATGCGGTGATATATAGTAAACTGTCGGGTATACTCAGCTCAGCTGCATTTGCAGTGACAATAAGACAGTTTACTGATGTAGATACACATACACATTTGCATACTTTTACAGTGTAATGTGTTTTATTGCGAGGCAAGGCTATGATATAAATTGTACATTTTAAGCAACGTGTAAATTAAAATATCTCTGTCCAGTTTCCCTACTGAAGTACCGATCTGGAAGCTAGAAGCGAAAAATGAGAAGGTCTTCGTCCAACCACTGAACATGAAGAAGTACCCTAATCTGCTTGGAGTAACAAAAACAGAAGATGGCGGCACCTTCTTCGCCCTCGAGCTGCCCAAAGTCTTCGCTAAGGATGTCTTCAAGGCCGTCAAAGCTTTCAGAAAATTCCATGAAAAAAATAAAATTTGTAAATATTAAACCTGTTTCAATATGGTGAGGACAATTAAATAAAGGAACGGTTCTGTTAACAGTAAAAATATGTCGGTTTCCTATGCCCGAATATTTCTATTTTCTAAAAGTCTGCGATTGCTAGACCTTCTTTATTTTATAAAAGCTAGAAGCTTTTTTTTATATTTATATTGTCCCACACAAAAGTCACGCCCGTTAATAGTATACTAATCAATATATACGCCTTTCCCTTTCCTAAATATAAAACAGATTTATGCGAACAATAGGGATGATGACAGTTTTGTAAATTATATATTAATTAGGAGTATGATTTAATAGTAAAGCAATTTTGTAAAAGTAACCGGATATCTACGATCATTTCATTTTTTAAGATTTAAAGGGTCATATTTGCACCACCGCCACGGGTCCCTGAAAAACACCCCGTACAAAAATGGTCATGGTAGAATCGTGGTCGCACCAAAATCAAAAATCATTTATTTCAAGTAGGCTCAGTTTACAAGCACTTTTGACACGTCAGTTGACTATTTGTAAAGATTCTACCAACGGTTCGGAAGGCAGGTTCTGCTGAGAAGATACCGGCAAGAAACTCAACAGTTGCTCTTTTGAAATGAAAAAGTCATACAGTGATGTACCTGTGTTTAAGATGGAGATGTTCATGCTCATACAGTAGATGCGATCACGGCTCTAAAGAAAGTTATCCTAAAAGGTAGACATACGCTATCGCGGAACTTTTAAAGGTATTTTTGCGTAACTAACCGATCACACAGCGCACGCAACAAAATTATCACTAAGTACCCTGTTTTAGCGTAGTTGTAGCGTGTTAGTATGCAACCTATGTTCCTGATAATGAAATTTGTCTATTGATGAAACATTTTTTCAAATCGGCCTAGTTTATAGTACCTACATACAAAAATACAAATCTTTCCCCTTTATGATATCAGTGTAGAATGTAGAATGCATACATTAAAATTTAAAATAAATTCATGGTTAGGTGATAATACACATATTGTCTGGCAAAGTGGATAACGATAAATAGTTAATTTATTATGTAATTTTTACAAAAGTTTGAAGTGTATGTACCTGATTTTTATTTTAGTCGCCAAAGTCAACATAGCCACAGGAGTTTATTTAGCGGTGAGTGTTTTTTGAATCACCTACGAAATTCGCGTAGTACTCCTATTTTAATAGCAGCGTTTTACCTGAAATAAAACGCATATTAAAATACTTACCTCACTGGAAGCTTTATATTGAGAGTAGCATTTCCGTTTCCGTCGATTTCATACCAGTTTTCGTACTTTTATTGACGTCACGTCTGGCTATGTGGCGCCACCTGGCGGTGTCGGGCTCGGGAAGTTTCGTAAATCGCTGAGCGCGACTTTAGCTCATTGGCTCAATATATCACCAGGCAGGAATTACTTAAAGCTTCCAGTGAGGTAAGTATTTTAATATGCGTTTTATTTCAGGTAAAACGCTGCTATTAAAATATTGACCGTAACTGGAAGCTTTATATTGAGAGCCTGTTTGTTTTCGCCTGGTGACGCCACATTATGGTATTATTTCGCCAATGTGATTATTAAAATAAAACTTTTTATAACAATATTATCTCTAATCCGATTAGGCTTTATTTAGAGAACAAGCTAGTAACGAAGTTTGACTTACTGTGTCTGTGCATAATACAATATTCCATTTTGTTGGAATGTAGCAAAAATACATGTCTACGGTACAATGGTAGCCAGTAATAAGTATCTATTGTCTGTGGATATTATTTATTCAAACTGTCAACTCTTTGACATTCAAGTGTCATAATATGTCATCAGCCATTTACTATATTTTACAAATATTAATAAATAAAACAGTTAGCAGTGCTTAACGTGTTTTCGTTCATCTCGCGACTCCAACTCTCAACACATTCAAAAATAATCAATGAACTAAAAACATACCATACATTTTTTGGATTGGAGTTCAATACTTTTAATTTTAGGGATTTCATCATATAATTGCTATTTCACACTAAATTATTTAGGAAAAACACTGCTGACCGATATAGTTGTTATGAAGATTTCTTACGTGACGTCTTTACTCATTCTGCTATAACCATATGCGAGGCGGTTTTTTAAAAAAAAAAATTATTACTAATATTAATTCTTGCTGCATTTAGTCGTAGTGGATAGTTATTTTATTGAATAATATAATAGACTTATTATTTCCTAAAGAAAAATTATGATAGTGATTATTTTATTTACAAATAATTTCCAGCCAGAGTAAATACTTCTATCGGTTTTTGAGCCAAATTGCGGCCAAAATTAAATAAAATCATCAGATTTTATACTATGTTATCCCTATAATAAGTAATGTTAGGTCATATACACGCCTTTCAGAGTGTACCTACAAAGATATAACTATTGAAAAAATAACTTATTAAGAAGTTACTGACATTCCAAACTGGTGGCATGGAATTTTTAGGCTTTCTTAACAATTTGGCATGAATTTAAGGATATGCTTTACAAAGTTATTGATCTCTTAAGTAGGTTACTTGAAGTTTCAAGAAACTTAAACTGAGTCAGTTCTTAGACATTAGGTCATATAATGTACTAAAACTTTTACTTTTAGACAAACACTACACAAGCCGATTTTTAAGTTTTGACAGGAAATTAAAAATAATTTCAGGTTTTCCCATATTTCTTGAAGACTACCTCTAACAGTTTTGTAACTGCTAAGTCCGTTGTCGTGATTATAATAAAGGGGTTTGGGTAAAAGTGGCTTGATTTTTCAAGTCTGCGGCCACTCATGAAAAGCAGTGTATTAGAAAGAATACAATCAGACATTATTTTTATTTCAATAAATTTTTTTTGTAAAGTGTATCGGGGCTGAGATATTGTGAGTTGAAAATTGTAAAAAAATCATGCCATTTAGGTACTTTCTTTGTGTCTATTTCACTAATTAGGTTTTATGGTTACCATTTTTAGTCGTAAACAACAACAATAGAACATACCCTGGGCTCACCGACTGCACATTATCGCCTCGTCCAATCAGAACGCAGGATTTGTTTACCTGAACGGGTGAGCCGCCCTGTAGCCGTACTCTGGCGCATCACTCCACACTTTATTACAGTTTACTCTCCATTTGGTGTTCGTGTCGAGTGTTAGAGTGCGTTTCTTGTTATTGTTCTTAATCATACGACTTGGCTGACTTACTGGACTTTGTTATTTTCTTATTTCGTGACCTGGCGTTACAAACTGGACTATCGATTAGCTTTGTGATTTGGATTTTCTACAAGGATATGGAAGAAGTTAATATTGCAAGTGCTATATGTGTCGGTTGCCGGCGAAGTTTGAATCGTATTGGTGGAGCTCGCAGAAGATCAATGATCTTAACTGCCGAATGCAAAGCCACCCTTTTTTGATGTCATACTGTTTAGAAGTTATCAACATATATCAGGTAAGACGATTTTATCGATATATTTAATTAATAGTATAATACTCATCCTGACATTAACTTATGTACCTACAGCTACATTAACTTATGTAGGTACGATAGAGTCAGACTGCAATAACTCGGGAAACAATGATGTAATGAATGAATGAATGAAATACTTTGGTATAATTGAATTACTTGAATTATTATAGGTACTCATATTACTAATCTGTTCAACCTGAAACGCGAATTTCACTATGCTAAATATTATAATGATGATGTGTAGGTAGGCTCAAATTCATTTGTGAACGTTACGATTTATCATTGACTGTAATCCTGATATATATATAGACTGTAATCCGTTATTTTTATATTTTACAGTTTGATGGAAACAGCCAAATATGTCGTTTATGTTTTCAACGAGCACAGCGATACGGTATCCGCCATCAATCTACAGTTGACGTACCAGATCAAACAGGAGAACCAAATACATCAGCTGTTCAAGATATGCCTATGCAAATTATAGTTGAAGAAAATTCCATACCAGATCAACCTAATCTTCAAGTAAATGATAATATGCGCGATCAAGAAGTTCAAGTAAATAGACCGCAGATGATAGAGATACCCGGATACAGGCGAGCGCCGTTTAATACCCAATTATGTCTTCTTGCTGATTGCACAAATAGAAATCTTCGAAGAATCCCCATTGATATAAGGGCCACAGTTCTACAAGAAAAATGTTTTTATATACCACGTGGGACGCGCGTATGTGAAGAACACTCTGATTTTTTATGGCAAAATGTTGAAAATAACACACGCCGCGTGTATAATACTTTTTCGCCTACAAATGTCAAAGATATGATGGATAGTTTACGGAAACATAAGGTTTTTTTAGATTTTGAAAAATTATCGTCAATAAGTAATGCGGTATTTCTTTATTATATAGGATTTTCTAAAGAAAAATTCCAACAAATCTTACAGAGAACACCCAGTGTGATGCAGCGCTTCAGAAAAAAACCAAAAACAAGTCTTGCGACAGTCCTAGCTAAACTCCATACAGGTGAATCAAATCAAAGGCTATCTACCATATTTAAAATGTCTAGAAAGACATTCGAAAAGACGATGCGGTTGGTAAGAAGCTGTTTAATCAAAGAATTTGTGCCACAGTATTTGGGTTATAACCATTTAACACGTGAAGAGGTTATATCCCGATCTCTTTCTATTCCCAATACTTTATTTGGAAATCCAGATGCTTCTTTGCGTGACCGTAAAGCCATAATTATATTAGATGGCACATATATTTACCTGCAAAAAAGCAGTAATTATTATTTCCAACGAAAATGTTATAGTCTACATAAATACCGTCATTTGGTGAAACCTTTTCTATTAGTTTGTCCTGATGGCCATATCATTGATGTTTATGGTTTATACGAAGCTACTAAATCTGACGCAACTATATTAACTGAGATAATGAGAAATGGCCAGGATCCCTTTCATTGGTTTTTCCAAGAAGACGATGTCCTGATTTTAGATAGAGGCTTCAGAGATAGTCTTGAAGAAGTGGAGACTTGTGGCTACCGTGCATATATGCCAGCCACAAATGGAGCAACTGAACGTCAGCTAACTGTACAACAAGCTAATGCCTCGAGAAAAGTTACAATGTGCCGATGGGTCGTAGAAACGATAAACGGCAGGTTGAAAAATCAATTTAGACAGTTAAGATCACAAAACTTTAACGTGCGGCTCTTCATTTATTTGACGAAATCAAAATTGCGTCAGCACTTCTTAATGCATATGGCCAACCTTTAAAGGACCATAGATTAGTTAATGAAATAATAAATAGAATACCACGAAGTGATGGGAATAATAATCAGTTAAGTGAGTATGTGTTAACTAATAATTTAAACAGGAGACAAGCTCATTTCGAACCTATAAATGCTGTCTCTTCTGACAGAGACGAATTTCCTGTTATAAGTGCAGATGACTTGATTATTTTCGCGTTGGGTACGTACCAAATTCTGCAAGCCCGAAGTTATTATGGAGAGCATATTAAAAACGGGTCGTATTTCATTGAAATATACAAGGATACGACACAATATCCCAATCATCATACTTCTTGGCTTCTGAGGGGAAAAATAAGATCTCGTCATGTTTCTAACCGGACCTATTTTGTGTACATTCTAATAAAACAAGGATACCAAGGCATTGATGCCATATCAGAACATTATTGTTCATGCATCGTTGGAAAACGTACTCTAGGGTGTTGCTCCCACGTTATGGCTATTTTATGGTACTTAGGATGGGGGCGATACCAACAAAACCTATCTCCCCCAGCGCAGTTTCTAGATTCAATAATAATTAGACAGGAAGTTGAAAATGAAGCATATGACGAATAATAAAGATCGTCCGAACATTTAATGTCCAAGTTCGATCGGCTGCACTAAGCGTTTTATGATTACATATAATGTATGTGTACCTGTAAATATATATTCATTTTTATGATTTTTTGTTTTTTTTTTAATATTCTGAAAAGGACGCCGTGAATGTAATTGCATTTACAATAAAATATATTACAATTACGCCCACATTAAATGACTTAATTCTCATATATTTCCAAAACTTTAAGGTGGAATATGTCAGTTCCGATATTACTTAGACTGAAATTCTTTTTTAAACCTTCATTATTGTGCACTACCCTATACGTAGGCAATAATTTGATCGGTGGCCGCTAAAAAAAAAATCAAGCCACGAGCCCATACAAAAGTACCCAAACCCCTTTGTCTTCATTCTATAGAATTATCGGTACTGCTAGCACTCGGAATCTGAGATCCAAATGACATAAGACTTACTCTTATCAAGGCTATTAAATATATTCCTGTCAACCGATTCTGATGATTCTCTGAGAATCAGTGTAAGTGGTGGCGATACCATAAAGCAAGTGGGAAATTCCCTATACACACTGTACACATCGTATAAAACAACTTGAGCGTAAGTTACATCTCGGGATACGTACAAGTAATCATGGACTACGTGTACCTTATTTAATGAGATCAGAATAGATCAGTCACCGACATACCCTATTTCACAATCACTTTTTCTATGCTACAGTAATGAAAGCGCCAAGTATGGAAGATGGCGATGTTGTATAACAAGTGATTTGCATGCTTGTTGTTCCTGCCGCGTATACTATTGTGTACTGTTGTGAACTTAGTGATAGTCTAATTAAGGTTATTAGACATAAAGATCTTGCAATTTTAACTTATATTCTATATTTAAACTCATCTCTCTTTTCCTCCGTAATATGTAACGGCAGTCCATTTTGTCCTATTGAATGTTGCTTAGGAGGTGAGTTTGATTCTAGGGGCATATACGAGTAGTATGACATACATTTCCTTTTTATTGGAATGCAGTACCTATTCCTCTTGTGACCATGAATACCTCAGAGGGTGAATGTTCAGTAACGCTGCCCAAGCGTGGTCAAAGGCATCTGCTACTAACAAAAACACTGGCTGAGGGTGTCAGTGAAGTAAGGTCATTCATTCATTCAATGGTAACGGGCAAGTTTTCGATATAGTCTACATCTACGCATCGTATTATTTTCTTAGTAAATGATAAAATTGTCGATTCTTAATTCTACATATCTCTTACAAAACATGCTGCGAATTCGATAGCATTGAGAAAGTGTTCGAGAAAGAGACATGCATAGTTCAAATGACAAGGAAGTAATGTCCAACAATTCCCTGTATACAAAACGTAGGAAGCACCTTTGGGATTTTATTACATACACATGCAAGTAGGCTTGTGTCTATTCTTCAAACTGAGTTTTTGATGCTGTGCGTATTTAGCAAATGGAAATGAGGTTAAATATTGGTCCGGCTTCAGTATTAACAACAGAGCATGGTGCTTTTATGATCCTTTGTATTCCATTAAGTAGACAATTGTTGATATTTCTTCCAAAACAGGAGTGTGGATTGATGTTCCATATAGATTAAGAAAAACACGAGGTTATTCGAGAGAACGGTAGGAGATAACCTCAGATTAACCTCTGTACGTTTCTGGTGCCACCATTTTCTCCCACTGAAAAAGGTGGTGAAAAAGGTGGCTAAAAAGACCGCTTGAAATGAAGTCTATCTCAAAATACTTTAGGTTTTTTGGATGCATTAAACTTTAAAGCATACATAATACCCCTGATGGGCCTCGAGCCCCTAAAAAAGGATTCATTTAGAATCCTTTGTTTTAATAGAAATTTTTATGTTACCGCTTATGCGTTTTTCTACATTTGCTAGGTGACGAAGGGTATCATAATATGTTTTACCTTTTCGTTTGTTTCTAAGTTTTATGAAACCTGGAGTATGGTTATAAATTTTGCAAATAATAAACTGTATACATGCAGTAATACCTTTAGAAAACTTTGATGTATTCGTATTTAACCTCTATACCAAAATGTACATGATGTTTTAATCTGATGCTTTCGTTCATCAGATTTTTACGCCATTGTTACAAAGTAATTAATTCACCCATTGGTTACAAATCTAGTTGGCCTATTCACTATTTTGGTCTTTATTATCAACCTATATCAATTGGAAAAATGTCATTTACCTACTGTGGGATATTCACGAGTAAGCAATAAATGACATTTTTACATAGAAACTCAATTTTGTATATGTCAACTAGCATACGTAAAAGATAGTGAGTCAGCCTGCAAGGGCTTTAGGACATTAGTCTCTTGTACATTGCTGATAAACACCCCGCGAGAGTGGATTATAATGATCATACAGGCAAGGCTGCGCAAGCATTCCAAGCGATGGAATCTTAACATTTTTCATGCATTACCCTCGCGAGGGGTGGCGATCACACACACGACATCGACACGGGTATTTGAATAATTTATATAGATAGATAAGATATTCGTATCCATACATCGTTGATAAACACCCTGCGAGGGTGGATTGTATTGATCATGCAAGCAAGGCTGTGCATGAACGTGTGCGCATTACAGATATGTATATTCCGTGTTGTATGTTCCACGCGATGGAACATTACTCTTCATGCATACGCCCGCGACGGTGGCGATTAAGGACACCGGTATTTGAATAATTTATATAAAGAGATAAACACCCCGCGAGGGTGGGTTGTAATTATCATGCAAGCATGGCTGTGCATGAGCGTTTGCGCATTGTATGTATATTCCGTGTTGTGTATTCTACGTGATGAAATTTCAACACTATTCGTGCCTGGCCCTTGCGAGGGGCGGCGATCCTAAGTATTTGACTGGAAATACGTCTAGGAATGTTAACACTTTCTATAACCTCGTCCCGATGAAGGGGCGGTAATCTATTAGTCCGGTATTTGACTGTGCAAATACGTCTAGGAATATTTAAACTTTCTATACCTTACTCAGTAAGTTGGTTTTGCAAATACGTCCAGGAACGTTAAAAAACTGTGTATACCTTGCCCCCGCGAGGGGCGGTAATCTATTAGACCTATATTTGACTGCAAATGTGTCCAGCGACGTTAGCAGTGTCTACGCCTTGCCCCTGCGTGGGGTGGCGATTTATAAGGCCAGTAATTTACATCCAATCAAAATTCCTGTGCTAAATTCTGGCAGGATTTGTGAACCTTTTTTCAATGCCGGTTTGAATTGAAGTAACAATATGTTTGAGTAACTTCCAAAAACTCTTTGTCTAACTTGTCTTCGAGCATTCGTAATTTATGTACTCCTTTGAAACGAAAGCCACTGGCCACGCGTTCGTTTTGTAGTATATATGTTAGACAACAGTCTATTGCTAGAACGTTCACTTTGGTTTCTGAGTTCACATTTTTAGGAAGCCCGCTGGGCCCTCCACTTTTAATACTATTTTAACTGTTGAAAAATCACTACAAAGAAAATATTATTATATACATGCAAGTACGAAAACATTTGCAAAAAAAACAAGACTTTCAAACACATGAAGTAGTGATCCGAACGGAAAAACCGTTAAAATAATGATCACGTACTATTTTCAAATGAAATTTGAAATTTTACATTTACATTTTACATAATTTTACGTTAATTACATTAACGTTGTATGTAACAACGTAATAATTACAACGTAATAAAATATAAAGTACTCACAGCGAATTCACTTCACTTATTACACTTTATCTTGCAATGTCGGGTACCAACTGATTGCAAGATGTTGCTTCGACGGTAAACAAAACGCCAATGAGCTAAAGTCGCGCTCAGCGATTTACGAAACTTCCCGAGCCCGACACCGCCAGGTGGCGCCACATAGCCAGACGTGACGTCAATAAAAGTACGAAAACTGGTATGAAATCGACGGAAACGGAAATGCTACTCTCAATATAAAGCTTCCAGTTACGGTCAATATTTTAATAATTAATATTTTCAACTAACTTCAAAGGAGGAGTGCCGGAATCTCATTTTTCTTATATATTTACTAAAAAATATTTTTATTTTATTAATTTTGGCCATGTTAGTATAACTATCATAAAGATTTCAGTTTTTTATGGAGTTCTTTCATGTGGTTGTTTCGGCTTACGACACTGGTTTAAAACTGATCAGCAGGTAGAACTTAATATCAATATAAGGATATTTTTCGCCTTTTAATTAGTGGGTACTTTTATGTTTTTGAAGTGGATTGATTTTTTGTAGAAAAGACAGAGAAAACAAGGCTACACTGTAAAAAAAATCAGATCTCATGAAGAGTTTTAAGAGCATTAACTCTACACCCTCTCATTTATGGCTCTCAAAGTTTACCATAATATTATAGATACTTATGCTATACAAGGAAGCCAAATGTGATAGCCCAGTGGCAGTATGACCTCTGCCTCCGATTTTGGAGGGTGTGGGTTCGAAATATACCGTGTCTCAAACGGTGAAGGAAAAACATCGTGAAGAAACCTGCATACCAAAGAATTTTCTTAATTTACTGCGTGCGTGAAGTCTGCCAAAGTCTGCCAATCTGCATTGGGCCAGCGTGATGGACTATTGGACCTCTATAACCCCTCTCATTCTGAGAGGAGACTCGAGCTCAACAGTGAGCCGAATATGGGTTGATAATGATACGAGTAATTGTTTATTCTTAAGTTATCAACAAACCAAGGTAAAGGAGCAACCAAGTAACCCATTTTAGATGGTGAAGTTATGGAGTCTCTTGGTGCTGATCAGCACCGCAGCATGCCAGCATGTCGCTCAGCCGGAAGTGCCCGAGCCCCCGGTGCTGGACCCCGACGAGTGGTGGGGTCCGGAGGACACGCGGTACACATGCAATACAACGATCAGACCATTCACTGTTAAATTCCTGCCAGAGGTAATAAATCATCAGCATAACAATTTTCAAGGTCTTCCTACTTTTAGGAGGGAATTTTTAATTGAAAATTTTATAATTCATGTTTTTTTATTTATGTTTCTTAGGGCTAAAACTTAACAGTGAGAATACATATAATCTATATGTATTCTCACTGTTAAAACAACAACTACCTCGTTGGTCCAGTTTTCAACATAATTATGAGACTTTAAACATGTAAAGCCATCGGTACCCATCTAAATCTGAAAGTGATAGTAAGAAAAGAAACGTAGCATCAGCAAGGAGTAGGTTGAGACAATTACCCTTTCCTAGAGGAGGAGAGCTTGGTTTTTAAAATAGGCTGATAATGATGATACACAAGTTCTAAGCTATTTTCAGATGATTAACGATCTCAAATCACGTCTTAGAAATCACCGCGCCCTAGTTCCACCACTCCGAGGGGTCGGCTTCCAGTACGGCTTCAACCAGCAACAGATAGACCCCTGGGTGCAGTACTGGACGGAGCAGTACGACTTTAAGCAGAGAGAGAAGTTTCTGAACAAGTTCCCACAGTACAAAACGAACATTCAGGGTCTCGATATACACTTTATCTGGGTGAAATGTGGAAGGGTAAGCAAATGCATAAGTTTTTTTATATAATAAAAAATATTTTTAAATTAAATGCAAGCTCCTAATGTGATACATATAAGATTAAAATTTTATGTTCATCATGCTGAAAAATATTTTTTGGGGATTCGTGGAATGATGCAGATATGAACTGCCTGCTTATGGCAAAGTAATTTTTGTATTTCGAAAAAAGATTCTCAAAGGTTATCTAATAACAAACAAGACTTATATAAATACTTATAAATCAACCATGCATAATCGTATTCGTAATGAATCTCCGCAAAGAAACGCCTGCTTGCATTCAATACATGCATACATGCTTAAGCCGCGACAGACCAGTGGAAATGATCTATACCTTCGTTTTTAGAGGTTGTAGGTTCAAATCCGGTCCGGGGCACCTCCAACTTTTCGGTTGAAACATCGTGAGGAAAACTGCATACCTACCTGAGAAATTTCTTAATTCTCTGCCAATCCACATTGGGCCAGCGTGGCCCAATGTGGATTGGCAGATTGGTATTTGATGACCTAACCCCTCTCATTGTGAGAAGAGACTCGAGCTCAACAGTGAGCCGAATATTTGTTGATATTGGTTGATACATGCTTCAGATGCCTGCCGGTGTCACCTGCGTGCCACTGCTCCTCATGCACAGCTGGCCTGGCTCGGTGCGCGAGTTTTACGAAGCTATACCTCATCTGACTACGCCGAGAGACGGTATAGTCTTCGAAGTTATAGCTCCGAGCATGCCGGGATTTGGCTTCTCAGATGTAAGTATAGAGCCCTTAACCTTTACCTATCGTAAAATTTGAAGGATGTTTGTACAATGATAATCTGGATTTTAAAATTCCAATTTTAAAATAGAACGAAAGTATGCGATAACTTTTATTACTTTTAAGAATTCAAATATTAAATTAAATTATAATGACCAAGTGATATCCCGAGAGGTGACGAGTCACAGATTAGCTTTATTGAAGACTATAACTACAACATTCTTCAATTATTTAATTTATTGAAGACTATAATATTCTTCAATAAAAGTAAACTGGTATTTTATCTCTGGCTGTGCTATTTATCTTGGACAGGTTATATCACCTAAAGATAATGAACAATTTCTTTGTCCATCGAAAGAAATATAGTTGGAAAAGGTTATTGGGCATAAGGTCCGAATAAATGACTTATTTATATTTATGTTTACTTAATACAGAGCGCATTATTTACACATGAAAAAAAAATTGTAACATTGGTCCTCAGGGAGCAGTTCGTCCTGGGCTGGGATCAGCACAAATAGGAGTGATCTTCAAAAACCTGATGAACAGACTCGGATACAGGAAGTTTTACATCCAGGGCGGCAACTGGGGTGCTGTCATCGGCAACGCAATGGCCACGATGTTCCAGAAGGAAATGCTGGGTCTTCATTCCAACATGCTTATATTATTAGAGGTAATAATAGCTCCTCACCGGTCCAGTAGATAGTCTATATTTACGGTCTAAGAGCATGTAACTTTTTAAACTTCTGACGGTTTGTCAGCCTATTGTCAAGGCAACTATGTAGTTTATTTTAGGTGGTGTTGGGAGGTAAGATTGTAGACTGATAAACTCTTGGCTTAACAAAATCTGAAGGTCTCGTAGTTAGAGGGTAAAATATTAACTGGTTTTATTTTTTAAATATATCCCAACAGAACAACTGCGTAGAGCTACAAACCTTAATATCCGGCGTGATGGCAGCCATGCAGCTAAAGTCCCATGAGTTCGACCAGATGTCGGCGTTAATTGTAGAGGAGACTGGTTATATTCATTTATTTGCTACTAAGCCCGATACTGTAGGTACGTAGATAAATGTGCCATACCAACCAAAAACATTAAAACTTACCTCTTTATAGTTATATCTTTCTCTTTGTAGTTTATAGTTTAGATTTAGTTTATCCTTATAGGTATCGGCCTCTCTGATAGCCCAGTTGGTCTGATGGCATTCATACTGGAGAAGTTTTCGACGTGGACGCATATAGAGGACCGCTCACTGAAGGATGGCGGACTCTCGCTCCACTTCACCAGAGACCAACTGATCGATAATCTCATGATTTACTGGATCACCAACTGCATATCCACTTCATTCAGATTGTATGCTGAAGCTTTCAGCAATGCGTACCGAGCCTTAAGAATTGATGAGTAAGTTTTTAGAACATGACGCAAATGAAGGTGTTTTTTATAGTGAAAATTGAGGAATTAAGCAAATGGCGCACCTGATGGTAAGTGCACAACAGGCATGCAATGAACACAAAATGGCGGCCTGTGTCCATTAACCTGAGGTGTAGTTAAACGTCATGTGTAATACAAACAGCAGCTATGCCCTTTAGACCGGAAGACAGCAATGTTACTTGGCAGCAGATGTAAGCTCGGCGGAGGTATATAATACGACCGATGCATCTGTACTAAACTTCGAAAGTTCTATGAATGCTATTGGTGTGTTCGGTGATTTGTCTACATCATTCGATTGTATTGACCTTATTTTAACTCTTTTACTGAAATAATGCCGTCAAGGCATCAAAAATATTGCAATTAATCTCAATGCCTGGTATCGCAGTGATAGAAACGAAAGATATTCGTAATTGATATAAAGTCGCGTGGTTCATTTACCGTAATAGGCGTCTCACAGGGTTAAATTCTGGGTCCTTTTCTATTTTTAGTGTAAATGGGCTACACTTTGACAGTGGCGTCTGTGAGATTGTACTGTTTACTGACGACCTATTCCATCCTTAATTTTCAAGACTGACAATAGTATACTTATCGCATGTGTTGCATTGGTTCACTGCAAATAACTTAACTTCTAAATGCAAAATATTAAAAAAAAAATGTGTTGAGTGCCAAAATATGTTATAAAATTAAATAGTTCCATTATGATAATAGGTAAAACACTGAAAATTGAGAACTACGCGGGATTCCTGATGTGACCTTGGATGGTAGACTTAAGTGGGGTGCTCATAATTATAAAAATCAGTTGGGAGTGCTTAGCTTAGCTGCATTTGCAATGAGAAAATAAGTCAGTTTACTGAATTTTTTTTACATTTTAATAATGTCTTATGGTATTTTGTTGTGACGCAAGGCTGCTGCTAAAAAATGTATAGCTTTTAGTTTAGAATAAGTAGAGAAATTCGAGCAACACATAATTTTAATTATCTGTCCAGTTTCCCTACAGTAGTACCGATCTGGAAGCTAGAAGCGATAAATGAGGAGCTCTTCGTCCAGCCAGTGAACAAGAAGAAGTATCCAAACCTGCTGAAAATAACAAAAACTGCATTTGGTGGTCACTTCTTTGCCTTCGAGATGCCCAAATTCTTCGCTCGAGATGTCTTCAAGGCCGTCATAGCTTTCAGGAAATTCCATGAAGATAATAAAATTTGTAAATTTTAATTCTGTATCAATGTGGTAGTTTATGAAGGCAAAATATATGAACTACATATAGACACGGTTTTTTTGATTGTATACTCGTAGGTTTATGTCTGACTATTTGAAATTTTTGAATGACTAAAAGAATTTTCTTTATAGAAGAAAAAAAAATTAATCTTTATTATACTTAATAATTACATAACCGGAGTCCCGACGATTTTCGACGTGTCAGAATTGTTTACAAGTTAATCAATAGTCTTGAATCTATTAAAAATAAATTATAAACCAGCCATGAATTTGCATAACACTAATGGTATACTTTACACGAGCACAGGCGTAATAGAACAGGTTTGTGTAAGTACCTACGCATTTCATTAGTTCATTATAATTGGCTACTTGACAGTATTTTAAAATTTACGACTTATTATTGGAGTTATGAAGTAAACTCTTACAATTTAGGATCATCTTTTTTCTCAAAAAGATGTCAATCAATTGATTATGAAACACTGCTAAAACTCACGTGATATTAGGTCCGAGTATGCCCGACTAGTTTCGAACCCATTCTTGCATCGCGGCACGATTCAAACTGACGAGTTTGGATCGTGTCGCGATGCAAACTCGTCAGTTTGGATCGTGCCGCGATGCAAGAACCAGCTCATAACTAAGGACCCCGTATGGGTTCGAAACTAGTCGGGCATACTCCGACCTAATATCACGTGAGTTTTAGCCGTTTTTCATAATCAATTAATATGAATAACACTCACGATAGTTTAAATTCTAAAAAAAGATGCCAATCAATAGAAAAATGAAAATTTTATCTATTCATCTGAAACTTACACATAAACAGCGAGTCGTAGCATTTGTGAGCTGTGACGTCATATTAAAAAAAACAATCAAACTTAACGTCGAGCTACGTTCATAACTCTAACTCATATGCGTGTTACATAACCTAAATGTAAAAATAAACATTTGATCCTTCAGTTATCCAATGCTGCAATTAACTTTTATATAGATATGATAGTTACGTAGCTGTAACAGCAAACTGTATCCCCCGATTTAGTTACATCGGATTTTTGATGAATGACATCCCACTATCAAAGCAATTTTAAAGACGTATTCACGTCAATAATGTAACAGTTACACTCCGCGCCACGAAAGAAGTCCTGCGGCTAAGACCTAAACTAAAATTGACAGCGTCTTACACAAATAAATATAAGACCACCATTACCAAATGACAATGAGCGCCAATACGACATTAGCGCCGCGTCTACGGGACTTGTTTTGTGGCGTGGAGTATATCCATGTCATGTGATCAGCTGTTTCGGTTCTTAAAATCCACAGATAATTTCATACAAATCTTTTTGCAAAAATAAACTATAATTTACTTTAATAAAAATATATATTGTAAAACAAGACAAGGAGTCAAGGACTGTTAGATTATGATCAAATCTTGGGTAAAAAGGTAGGTATGAAAGATTATTATTAGGTACTTAGGCATCATTTACAATTAATAGACCAAAAAGAAAGAAAAGAAGTAAGCTTGAAGCAGATCGGACACAATTCTACTAATATTATAAAGGCGAAAGTTTGTGTGTAAGTGTGTAAGTATGTTTGTTCCTCTTTTACGCTGCGGATACTGTAGCGATTTAGCTGAAATTTGGAACGGAAATAGATTTTACTCTGGATTAACACATAGGCTACTTTTCATCTCGGAAAAATCCACGGTTCCCGCGGAATTTGTGAAAAACTGAATTCCACGCGGATGAAGTCGCGGGCGTCCGCTGGTAAGAAATACTTCAAAAAATATTATATAAATAAAAGTAAGAAACTTCAATGTGAGAGTGCTGCTAGTATGCACATGATAATTGCAGCTGTGCAAACTTCTCAATTGTATATAAACTCTTCAACTATTCCATAATGAACTTCATACTTTAATTTCTTAAAGTTGGCTGTAGGGTAAGTACGTCTTATTAAGTTACATAATAATTTATTTATTTTGCTATCATCCGCGAAAAGTCGACGAACCCATGCAACAACGTCACTCAGGTCCGACAAAATACTCTCTACGTACGTTTCACCCCGAAACCGGAGCATCCTCAGGAGATGTTGACTCTACAACGTGCAATTGCACGTTGTCGCGGATGATAGCAAAATAAATAAATCATTATATAATCATGATGAACTACCGCAAAGTAACGCCTGCTTCTATCCAATACGTCTTAATAAGTTACAAAATAATATCTAAGTCCGCCAATTCCGCGAATATCATGGAGTGGTCGTGTACATAATACTATTGTGCTGCAAAGAATGGGAAAATAGAGATTAAACAATAGAGGTTCTGCAGTAAGTTCAAAAGAGGAAGCTCGAATGAGTCATATAATGCGAAACTACAAAATACATAACTTGCTCCAGTTATAACGAAAAGATAAAGCAAAATCGAACGTAAACGTACATTGCGCCAATGGTTCAATATACATACCAAATCACTGTTTGGGCCGCAGTGAATAAAGTAAAATTAGCTGTATTGATCGCTAACCTTCAATAGGAGATGGTACTTACAGAAGATAGTTTTTGCAAAAATCAACAGAGGTAAAATCAGTAAAAGTTAATAAAAAGATGCTTACTCTGCTTTGGATTAATGTAGCTATAATTCAAAGATATATAATCAACCTTCATAAATAATAATAAGATAAGATGGCGTCAGCTCACGAAACACCTGGCAGTTGATCATACAAGAACAAAACAAACAATTGACTAATTAACTATGTAACGCAGACTGAGAAAGAATAAATAGTCTCGTTCACCATGTGCCATTTAGGTCAAAAAACAATTCGTCTCCTATAAAAATGGTTGAGGTATCATTCGATTTGAAATTGAATGTAGATAGTTTTTGAAAAAATTGGAGGCGCGCTCGCAAAAATTGCAAAAGTTATAAACAATTAACTGAAAATAAAAGAAGGGGTTCAGTTTTTGACATAAAGCTCAAAAACTATTTAATATATTTCCAATTTGACATTTCCTAAAAAAAGAGGAAATTTGCTTTAAGAAAGTCTTTGTGTTCGTAATTATTGACCAATATTTATACTATGTACCAAGGGTAGAAAATACGTCCGAATCCAATTCCAAATGACACCTCAACCATTTTTACAGGAGACGGAGAACTTTTTCTGACCTAAATGGCACATGGTGAACGAGACTAAAAGTGATTGAATATGATGCTGACTGAATATTTTTTTTTACACTCCTTGTTTTTGTTTCTTGTTTCCAACTTTTTTTAACCGTGTTTTTCTTAAAAAAATAATATTTCCAAAGGTCTTTTCTCAGATGGTGACCAAAGTGTTAAGCCTCATCCTAGTGGTCGCAGTAGCGTGGGTCACCTGCGCAGAGTTGCCCGAGCGACCTCAGCTGGACCTGGACGAGTGGTGGGGACCGGAAGGCGCCAAGTGCAAAGCGAACACAACCATCTGGCCTTTCCAAATAAAATTCACTACTGAGGTAAAGGTTCCAAAGATTGAGGTTTCCGATGAATTTTTAGGCCATAGCGTAGGCCGTGTCGCTTTTCATTCGATATATGTGACAATTTCCGCTTTAAAATAAAAAAAGAAATAGCCTTTCACAAGCTTTTTTTTAAAATGAAGTCGAAGTTTTTTTTATTACCGGTAACTGGTATTCATTTATTTACTGTTCATTTATTGCACATCTTATAAAGAGAAATTTACATTTCTGCATACACTCGTATAATTAACGACTTTGAACTGAAACTATTGCTTAACATGATATCTTTTATGAAAGACCATTAAATGTCAATCCAGGTTAGTACTTGCTCTTACTGAAAACAACTCAGTTTTCAAATAGCCCAGAAGATCACTTCTCAGAAGATTATTTCGTCGTTTGCAGATGATTAAAGATTTGAAGAATCGTCTCCAAAACAACCGCGCAGTCACCCCGCCGCTCTCCGGCACCGGCTTCAACTACGGCTTCAACCAGCTCCAGATCGAGCCCTGGGTGAAGTACTGGACAGACAAATACGACTTCAAGCAAAGGGAGAAGTTCCTCAACAAGTTCCCGCAGTACCAAACGAACATCCAGGGTCTGAATATACACTTCATCTGGGTGAAGCCTCATGTTAGTAACCGGCAATATCTATTTAACATGTCTATACATCTGCATTATCCTACTAATATTATAAACGCAAAAGTTTTTTATATTTCGATGTTTGTTACTCTAACATCGCAACTACTGAACCGATTTGGCTGAAAAAAAACCCATGGTTTTCCGAGATTTGCAAAAACTGATCAATTTGATGGTATGAATGTTTGTTACTCTTTCACGCCACGACCTACAGAACCGAATTAACTCTTTAAAAAGATAAATATTATAGACTGGATTTACACATACATTACTTTTTATCCCGAAAAAATTCATAGTTTCCGTGGGATTTATGAAAAACTGAATTCCACGAGGACGAAGTCGCGGGCGTCCGCTAGTATAATAATAAAAAGTTAATCCCCATCCCATGACACCTTACTGTGCAATAACGGTCAGCGCATAGAGTGTCGTGACAGCAGTTGTTACTCTTTCCCATATAGTAACGCACTCGACTCTAGATCCAAATAATCTCATGACACTCGTTTCTTTATTTTGGAACACTGCATTTGTATTGCATTGTTATTAACATTTCTATGGTTGTGACAATGATAATGAAGTACTTGTTAAATCAAATAATCAAATGAATTCCAACCAGGTGCCTGCCGGAGTGACCTGCGTGCCCCTGCTCATGATGCACGGCTGGCCTGGCTCTGTGCGCGAGTTCTACGAAGCTATTCCTCTCCTGACCACACCGACCGACGGTATAGTCTTCGAACTGGTAGTGCCGAGCTTACCTGGATATGGATTTTCTGAAGTTAGTAAAACAAAATACATAGGAAATAATTTTATGAACGCGGCTATGAAACAAGAAAAAGATAGTTTTATAAACAGTGCGTGTTGCCAGTGACATACGGATCCGAGACTTGGTCGCTAACTGTGGACCTCTTACCAAGGTTCGGAGTCATCTCTACGTGATCGAATCAGAAATGAGGATAGTGACCTGTGTCTGTCAATAGTGATCATGCTGATTACGATAATGCGTCTGGCATTATTAAATGAAAATTTTTATTTATTAAAATAAATCACTATAACTTCTTTTCAATGAACAATCTTCAGATATAGGTTAGATGAGGACTTTGAAATATGATCTACAGTACCTATTTATAATGGAAATATTAAGCTGAATCAGAATGTATTTAAAACGAAAAATCTACATTACTTTATTAATTAAAAATATTTGTTCATTTTAAATCATCACGATACTTTTTGTTATTTTTACATTCAATTTAGAAAAAAAATGTTACGATGAAGTCGAAACCTTAAAATTAAGAGTAAACTAACGATTTATACTGTAAACATACAGTTCTGCAATAGCTTATTAATAAGACTATTATTAAAGTTGTAAAAAAAAAACTAAATGTTATTATTTGTCCTCAGAGTGCAACCCGTCCTGGTCTGGGCGCAGCGCAAATGGCAGTAATCTTGAGGAACCTCATGTACAGGTTGGGCCACGAGCAGTATGTCGTCCAGGGAGGCGACTGGGGAGCTACGATCGGCAGTGCTATGGCCACAATGTTCCCAGAGGCAGTTTTTGGCTTGCATTCCAACATGCTTATGGAATTGGTACTATTTTACAATATGCGCTTCTGAGAACCAGAAAATAATTCAGAGTCGGTTTTTCAGAATCTTTATCTTTATCAAAATATAAATTGTATTGCGTATAAATGAAACTTAAGTTGGAGTACGTCTGCCTAGAAGCTGATTATTCACTCTTGTCTTAAAGGTGCACAGATCATACGTGTCAGAACTTCAGAAAACACTGACATCAGAAAGGCATCATCATCTTTACTGTTCTAATAAGAAACGTCTATACGTGCGAATATGGATGCTATTGGATGTCAACAAATGCCCTTTGATGATCTCTCAGTTGGTAATGCTGTGGTTTTCAAAACAGTGGTGGTAAATAGATTTGGTGGTAGACACCGGCTCTACTTATCAACCTCACGGCAAAGATATACTACCAACCGATTAAGTGTAATATGATAAACTTGGTACATATTCCAAGTGAGCCTGCTACGATTTTAGACTGAATGGTCATTTATGGAAAGAACTGCTGAAAATGATAGGAACTGATACACATACAACTAAAATGCCTTAATGTCATATACAGAGCAATACTGCCGAGATACAAGCCCTCCTCGTCGGGGTATCCGCTTCTACGCAGTCGCTGCAGGCACCCCTCGCCCCACCCTCTACTGCGATTGTGCAAGAGACTGGCTACTTGCACCAGTATGCTACGAAGCCTGACACTGTGGGTAAGTCATCACCATCATTAATAGCCTATTTTAAAAGCCCAGGCCTACCTCTTTACAAGAGACGGGACACGAATGTTAGACCCCACTCTTATGTGAGCTGACGGGCTAATCATGTTTCTTTAACAAGTCATTCTTTAACAATCACTATCAGGTGTTATTGACAATCCTATTAAGATTATAAACGCGAAAGTTTGTATGGATGTATGTTTGTTTGGATGTTTGTGACTCTTTAACGCCGCTACTACTAAAGCGATTTGACTGTAATTTAGAATGGATATAGATTTTACACAAAGGCTACTCTTTATCCCGAAAAAAAACCGAGATGAGAGAGGAATTCTCCGATCCCGATATTTTTTTTTATGTATTACGGTTTACGCTTGACCACAATCAAGCCTGATGAAAGCAATGATGAGGTCTAAGATGAAGCGCGCTTGCCTAGAAGATGCCTATTCACTCTTGCCTTGAAGGTGCACAAATTGTAGGTAGCAGGAAACACAGACGCCGGAAGGGCATTCCACATTTTGGCAGTTTTTATTAGGAACGTTGACGCAAAACGTTTCGTGCGGGTTGATTGGACGTTGACAACAAAAGGATGTCATGTTTTATATATTTGCGAAAACCTGATGATTTTGATTGTTTGAATGTATGTTGCTCTTTCACGCCTCGGCTACTGAGCCGAATCACCTGAAGTTTGAATTAGAGATAGATTATAGTCTGGATTAACACATCTATCACAGGCTACTTTTCATCCCAAAAAATTCATGGTACCCGATGGATTTATGAAAAACTCAATTCCGCACTCCACTAGTGATCAATAATTATTGATACTAGGAGATTCTCCACAAATAACCGTATTATTCTTTAACAATGTTTTTTTAACTCGTCTCTATCTAACAGGATAGATATAGAAATGAATTCCAAACTCTCGAGCTGCAGTAGTTATTAAAATATGGATTAATGATGACAATGTCGATATAAACCTTTACCTGTTTGGTGTCCACAGGTGCTATGCTGTCAAACTGCCCGATCGGCCTGCTCGCGCTCTTCCTAGAGAAGTTCTCAACCTGGACCAACTTAGAGAACCGCAACCTAGAGGACGGTGGACTGTCGAAGAAGTTTACGAAGGAGCAACTGCTTGACAACATCATGATATACTGGGTCAGCAACAGTATCACCACATCGCTCAGAATATACGCGGAGAGTTTGAGCACAAGTTACCGAATGCTTGGAATTGATACGTAAGTTTTATTCCAGAATCCGGCCGAATCTTAGTCAATCACAGTTTTGAAATATATATTAATAAACTGAGCTGATTTATTGATGTCAACTGGTGTAAAAAAGATTTGTCTGTCTGTCTGTATTTGTCTGTCCATGGAAATATTAACATTTTACTATTCTGTTATGAAAAATCTCTAAAATAAAAGACGACTGATTCTAGCAAAATTGGAGCCATTTTATTTGCTATTAATTATTTACAAGTAACTCGATATAATTGCATTTTTCACACAATAAATATTACAGTAAGAATAATATTTCATACTACTATTATTTTGTTGATTTATTTACACCAATTCTTTTTTAACCAGGTTCCCCTGTACGGCGCCTGTTTGGAAATGTGAGGCCCAATACGAGCAGACTTTCTTCCAGCCTTCGAACTTGAAGAAATACCCCTATCTTATAAAAACCTCAAAACTGGAAACCGGCGGCCATTTTCTTGCGTTAGAGCTTGCTAAGCCCTTTGCTCAAGATGTATTCAAAGCTGTGAAGGCGTTCATAAAGTTCCATGAGGATGAGGCCGGTCGTTGTGAACTGTAAACTTTTTTGTGAAACTTTTCCCTTTCTTTTATAGGTATGGGTACTGTCTAACGTTACAAGGCATTACACATATTGAGCATGTTAAAAATAATTTAAACAGCAGTCTTATTATTTTACATAAATAATGAACCACAGAAATGTGTCAATACAGAGTATATAAGGACAACTACACCCTATTATCTCGTGTTGGCTCGAGCCGACGCTAGGTGGCGTGAGTTGTTTCCGTGGCGCTAGTTGTATCTTTGAAGAGATTAGGATGTGGGGGCGCTTGGGGGGGAGACACTTACAAGGCGCTCGCTTTTTCAGTGTTCTGGTAGTGGTTGATTCGCCAACACTTCTCGTGGAGTTCTTTCTTTCTTGTCAGATTATTTTGAGTTGGGCAGGGAGAATCTCTTTCATTACATTTTTATTTGATTTATTAATAAAATTGTCCTGACAAATATTGTGAATTATAAACTTTATTGAACACTGGTTTTATATCCACTTTTGAGTCTGCTAAATAATTAATTGCTTCCAAAAACGCCTAACCTTTTACAAACAGCCTTTACTAAGCTCATCAAGCAGAAGCTAATAATAATTTAATAATTTAATTAGGTTTTTTCTTTGTTATTTTCTTTGTTAATAACTACCTATTCTTTTAGATTCATAACAATGCGTTCGCTATGTAACATGTTACATGATACATTACGCCTCGTAACACCGATCAGTACCCTGTAATCTGGTAATTCAGGTATATTAATAAATAAATGATTAACATAAATTCAAACAATGTACCTAGGTATCTAACATCAATTTGAAACGATGATGCCCTGCTGATATACTTGGGCAAATTTAACCTACACAAGCACTGTTTTCATTAACACACAGAGTGTGCCAGTCCAGTTCTGTTACCTACAAAAGTAGGTATCTAAATGTTATTGTTTTTTGGTATATTATAATAAAACTCTGTTTGATTTGGATGTAAATTATTATTAGTGTCTACGGTTACAGCAACTACCTACCTATCTAGTTTAAAGACATTGTAAGTTTTATAAATTTAGCATAGACAAAGACAAACTTGAGAAGTGGAGTGGAGGAGCAATTTGATAAGTAGGTACCTACATTAAATTATGAATAAACTTTCAGGTACGATAAAAAAGTATCAGGCAAAGTTTTTTTAGTTTACAAGCAATGATTTTAAATCATTGGTTATCATTGGTTGTGTAAAATATAGGTAGTTCCTGGAGCAGCTTATTATGGACTCTATGATAAAATATTTAAGAATAAGGGATGATCTAACATCATTTATACAAAAGCTCTTTTATGGTACCGCTCCTCAAAAAGAAAAAAAACAGAACCCGTATAAGATCACTGATGTCCCTTAATATTTTGCTTGCTTCGGAAATGCTTGGAGGCAATGATATTGAATACTGTTAGACGTTACTAGCGCATGAAAAATGAGGCTCTTAAAAGAGGAAAATTTAAAGTCAACTTAATGTTAGTTGTAGTTAACAACGAACGTTATTAAAACAAACAATACCTAAATATCGTCTACAATGTTGAGTTGTGTGTTCAGGAAGTAGATATTATATATTAGTAGCAACCGCTTAGAAAACTCCCAGGATAATGTAGATTATTGGTCATGGCTATCACCAAGGCTAAGGCATCGGCATTTTCTGCGTAACAACAAATATAATCTATAGCATCGCAGTACGATAGCTGTCGTTACAAAATTTTAATTAATATTAGACTACTACAAGAAGGGTTATGATTTCTTCGCGTATCTTTAACTTGGCTCGAGTGATGTTTGTACTGTGTTTGTATATGTCTTTGGTAGCCAGGTGTCATGCTAATGCGCTCGGGTTATAGGAATGTTTTTTCATTTATTTTATTAAAACATATTTTTTAATTATTATTTATATTTTGTATATTTATTTGTAATTATTTTAATGTAAAATTATGAGCACAAAGTTTACCTAGTTAGCGCAAGTCAAAACCTTTCTGGCGCAAGCAACGAAAAAAACCTAGCAATGCAGTAGTCACACGACAGCTGTTGCTACTACACTTTAATTATTATAATAAAAAAAAATACTTTAATCAATCAAATTACAAACTAATTACCTATAGATTTACAGCAGTTGGTGTGTCTATTCTAAGAGCCGTGATAGCCCAGTGGATATGACCTCTGCTTCCGATTCCGGAGGGTGTGGGTTCGAATCCGGTCCGGGGCACGCACCTCCAACTTTTCAGTTGTGTGCATTTTAAGAAATTTAATATCACGTGTCTCAATCGGTGAAGGAAAACATCGTGAGGAGACCTGCATACCAGAGAATTATCTCAATTCTCTGCGTGTGTGAAGTCTGCCAATCCGCATTGGGCCAGCGTGGTGGACTATTTGCCTAACCTCTTTCATTCTGAGAGGAGACTCGAGCTCAGCAGTGAGCCGAATATGGGTTGATGACGAGTGCGTCTATTCATAATTTTATATGAAAACATTTAGCTGAATGTGGCGCTGCTTCAGCTCGAAACTACATCAGTACAGCTGAGAAACTGCAGCGCTGATTTCTAGCCCTGACCCCAGGGTGAGCTCACGGAGCGATCGGGAATGTGTTTGCGTAGTCGCTAAAATAATAAATAAATAATTAGTCTACTATTGGAAATAAGCAGGATATGACATCACTCGACTGTCGTGTTGGCTCGTCCCGACGTTAGATGGCGCTGGTTGTTTCCGTGCAAAGTGGAAGTGGTTGGACGGAGGCGACTCGACGATGGTCGGTGGCAGTGTTCTGGTGATGGGCTATCCGCCAACATTGGACGAAGGCACAAAGAAACTTTCTTTGTCTTTTCTTTTATTTTTATTCTTGACCACAATCTGACCTGATGGTAAGTCATGATGTAACTAACTTCGAATAAATCTAAGATGGTAGCGGGGTAACTTGATAGGCGTAGGACAATCCACACCCCTTTTGGTTTATACACGGCATCGTATCGGAACGCTAAATCGCTTAGCGTTATGTCTTTGCCGGTAGGGTGGTAACTAGCCACGGCTAAAGCCTCCCACCAGCCAGACCTGGACCCATTAAGAAAACCTCAATCGGCCCAGCCGGGGATCGAACACAGAACCTCCGTCTTGCAAATCCACCGTGCATTACACTGCGCTACGGAGGCCGTCAAAACTGTCTGAAGTACCTAGTGAATTATGTTTTATTATGGTTACATTTTGATTTTAATTAAGTTGTACATACATATTACATATATATACATACATACTGAGAATCATACCTTTGTTCGACATTGGTTTTCTTATTTTTGTAATCCACTTCTGAGTCTGCTAAAACTATTTTGATGTAGGTATAGGTAATATGAATAGCGCCATCTATGAGAATAAAGCTTAATTAGCTAGCGTTAGTCACAACCTTACTGGCTTCAACTACCCAAGAAGAAGGCGGCTGGCTACGACGGGATACCGATCGCCGCCATCCAGCAGCTGCCTAGAAGAGGCCTTGTAGCCCTTACGAGGATCTTCAACGGTATACTCCGTACTGCACATTTCCCAAAGACGTGGAAGATGGGGAAAATAATTACGATCCCCAAACCCGGAAAAGACCGCCGACGACCAGAGAACCACCGTCCCATCACCCTACTGCCGCATATCGCCAAGCTGTTTGAGCGCCTGTTGCTGCGAAGACTGTTGCCCCACATAAAACTGCGCGATGAGCAGTTCGGTTTTCGCAGCAACCACTCCACGACGCTCCAGCTGGCACGAGGACTGCACCACATCGCCAGTGAGAGACATAAAGGAAACTTCACCATCGGAGTCTTTCTCGACATTGAGAAGGCCTTCGATCGTGTGTGGCACACCGGTCTCCTGGCAAAACTTCTGACCAATACCACCATACCACCGGCGATGGTACGACTAGTAGGGTCGTACCTAGAAGGTCGGACCCTCCACGTCTCCGTAGAGGGAGCGGAATCCCAGTCGCGCCCTATACGAGCAGGAGTACCGCAAGGCAGCTGCTTATCACCGTGTTTATACGCCGTCTACACCGATGACATCCCTACGCTCGCCGACCACCTGCGCGAGGGAGAGGAAGACGTACTATTGTCGCTGTTCGCTGACGACAGTGCGTACTTTGCATCATCCTTTCACCAAATCGTCGCCATCAACAAAATGCAGCGTCTGCTGGACTTATTACCCGAATGGTTGGACAAGTGGAGAATGGCAGTCAATGTGGGAAAGACGGCCGCCATAGCATTCAACATTCGGAGGCCGCTACGTAATCTCCAGCTACGAGGGCAGGGCATAGCATGGCAGACCTCAGTCCGTTACCTGGGATGCTACATCGACGCCAGCCTGAATATGATCCGCATGGTGGACCACACTGTGTGTCAGGCTGCGGCGGCCAGGTCGATGTTGCACCAGGTACTAACATCCCGACTCCCACTGAGGACCAAGCTGAAGATCATCAGCACCTATGTCCGCTCCCGTCTCACGTACGCGGCGCCAGCCTGGTACGCCCTGTGCTCCGCGTACCAGAAGAACCGGCTTCAGGTCCAGCAGAACAAGTGCTTGCGCCTTGCCACCGGAGCTCCAAGGTACGTCAAGAATGACGTCATACACCGAGACACCAGGACGCCCGCCGTGGAAGAATTCGTCCGGAATCTAGCGCACCGTATGTTCGTGCGCGCAGATAACGGACCATACCAACACCTCCATGGCATCGCACCCCACCGCGAGAGACCGCCGAACGGGCGTCCCCTACCTCGCGAGCTCCTTCTAGTGGCCGAACCTGCAGGCGCAGACGCTTACGGCGACGAAGATGGCGACGAGATGGATGACGCACATACCGGACTTGACACCGCCCCAGCGCAGGATAGCGAGTAATTGCAGTCCGCGCGGGGCACTTTGATTAACATCGTCTACTACCCTTAGGCCGAAAGGTCTCAGCCCCGAAAGGGGCTGGAAGAACATGACCGGGGGAACAAGATCCCCCGCGCCTTACCCGGGCAAGGAGGCGTAGCCTCGAGGCCCGAACCCCCACCTGGATTTTTGTCCGGGAGGAGATGACCTGCCAGAGAGACCTTACTGGCGCTAACAACGAAACAAACCTAGCAATGCAGTAGTTATACGAGAGATGTCGCCGTTATAATATTTTACCTAATAATGTTTTTTTTAGACTAAAACCTACTACCTAACTAACCTACCTAAAATGCGTGCACTTACGCATTTTGCAAAAATGGTGACCTCGCTGGCGCAGTCGGTAGTGCTGTCACAACAAAGAGATCCAGGGTTCGAATCTCAGCTCGGGTCAGTTTAGGGTTGTATAATTTCTTAATTGGCTCTGGTCTGGTCTGGATCAAACACTGACCTGAACAAACCAAACCAATGACTTGATAGGCATAGGCCATAGCTAGTTGCCACCCTACCGGTAAATACGTACCCCCAAGCGATTTAACGTTCTGGTACAATGCTGCGTAGAAATTGTAGGAGGCGCTAGTAGAATACACTTGTCTCTTCCAATGCATTTCTCTTGCAATTGCAATTCTTCTTCAAATGATGCAGTCGAAGATGGATGTCCATATTCCATTGTCAATGGACATTTTTAAAAATGCCGTAAAGACTCACTATCTGGTGCAGTAAGGACGATCTCTATCTATTATTTCTCTTCAATATGACTTTATAATGTATTTATTAGTATATTTTGATATGTATTTTATTCAATGTAGGTATTTGTGTAATATTGTTTATGTATTAGGATGTAAATTATTTGTATGTATGTGTATTACTAATACTATGGTTATTTTTGTTTTACGCCACCTGCTGATGTCCTTAAGTTTTCCTAAACCGAAGGTTGCTTGGAAGAAATCGCTACTTAGCGATAAGGCCGCCTTTTGTATGCTGATCTCTTCTTAATATGTTTTTATTTCACTTGTATTTGTCTTTGTGGTGTGCAAATAAAGAATATTTATCTATCTATCTATCTACATCATCACTTAACATCAAGTGTGATCGCAGTCAAGGGTAAACTTGTCAAAGTATAAAACTATACGTATATAAAATAAAACTTTAACAGATCAAATTCTTTACATGGTTCATAATAATATAATAGATACCGTTACTAATAGTTTCTGTCTGTCTGTTTTGTCTTTCCGTCTTTTTAAAAACCGGGCATCATGTTGAAACTATTGAATTACTAAATTCAAATTGAACTTTTTTTTATGCAATATAGGTTTGCGCTTGACTATAATTAAGCCTGATGGTAAGCATTAATGCGGTCTAAGTTGGAGCGCGCTTGCCTAGAAGATGCCTATTCATTCTTGCTTTGAAGGTGTTTAAATAAAAAAATTAAACTTAAACAGCATGATTTGAGACCATCACCATAATAAACCAAAATTCAAAATGTATTTATTTCAATTACGCTTAGTTTACAAGCACTTTTCAAGTCATAATTAATTAAAGTTACGAGAGTTCCAAACGCGCCTTGGTCCGAGAAGATATATATAGGATACATTTGTTGCTAAAATAAAATCAAAAGGGGGTGAAATAGGGGTTTAAACTTTGTATGGAGAGTCCTTAATTTTTTAAGTTACATTTTTATAAATTGGTACGTATACTACAACACAAATACTAAAAATATTTATATTTATGGGTTAAAAGGGTTAGTTTAAGTTTTTTAAAACAAAAATCGAGTTATATTGTTGTGTGGTGTGTAAGTGATTAGTGGACTATTTATTATAATTTGAAAAAACATGCGAAATATAAATAGAAGGGGTGGAACAGGACTTGAAAGTTTACATAGATTTTCACCCGGACGAAGTCATGGGCGTCCGATAGTATAAAATGTAACGGAATGGAACAGGTAAATATAAAATATAGTAAGTTTAAAAGGTTAAAAGTTCGAGTAAAAATATAAGGTTATGAACACGGGCTGTACTTAAACGTTTCTATCAAGAAATATAAAATTAGAAGGAGGTGAAATTGGGTTTGTATAGAAAGAAAGTCTTTAATTTTTATGTCTATATTATAATACATATATAGATTGAAATCTGTTAACTCACCAGTGACTTATTACCGAACCGTCTCGAACTAATTCAAGTGTTCAATTGAATAAACCTGAGAACTACCGCGTCTCGCTTTCTCAAAGATCGTCAACCGACAGATAAACGACACGTACTTTGACGTTTCTAACAGGTATCGCAATCAAATTAGTTACTCTTAAGTAATGTAAGATGGCGCTATTATTATCTAACTCTCCGACATATTATATGTATATAAAGCTGAAGAGTTTGTTTGTTTGCTTGAACGCGCTAATCTCGAAACTACTGGTCTGATTTGAAAAATTATTTCAGTGTTACATTTATCGAGGAAGGCCTATTGGCTTTTTATTAACGGGTAGTACACGGGTGATACCGCACGGCGTCTGCTAGTCTTAGATAAACTTCACACGGGACGAAGGGGGCTTGTAAAAAAAAACAGCTGTTTAAACTTCGTTTGAGTTTATATTTAGTATAAAAACAGTGGCCAATATTTCACACACTTTGTATAGTTTCATTTAGTAACCTGCGCAGTAAGTATGTTTCAATTAATTTACATTTGAAATTAAAATACTCTCTGGTGGCGAAATTGGGAGCGCCTTGCTCATAAGCCATTATATACATTATAAGATTTTTTTATTTACTATATTGATTGTCTAATTGGTCTAGTAGTAGACTTGTCTAATTAGTTAGGTAGGTTAGTTTTAGTTAGTAGTTAGTTAGTAGCCTTGAATACTAGTTATTGCCTTATTAGGGGAAAAATAAACTGGGAATTTGGGACACTGGTACACTGGTACATACTCGTACGTAGAGTACGTGATACTATTGCAGGTTTCTACATGACTTAACAGGGTGTCCCGTAATTAATGGATCAAATGCAAATAGTATATACACCACCTAATTATCTAAAAGTAATATGACTAATGAAACTTGATTAGTTTTGAAAACATCCGTAGGGTGTCCATGTCTATATATTTTTTTCGAATTCTTAAATTTTTTAAACTTAAATCAGTTTTTCCTGTAGCTTCTGTAATTAAGATTTTAAAGATCTAATTTTTTTTATTCCCTTGACAACAATCTCACCTGATGGTACGTGATGTTGTAATCTAAGATAGAAGCGGGGTAACTTGTTAGGAGGGGGTTGAAAGACTCCACCCCTTTCGGTTTCTAGACCACATCGTACCGGAACGCTAAATCACTTGGATCGTAGGTACGTCTTTGTCGATAGGATGGTAACTAGCCACGGCCTAAGCCTCCCACCATCCAGACCTAGACCAATTAAGAAAACCTCAAATCTACTCAATCAACTCTATGTTAAATATTACGAATTGAATTACCAATGTATACTATAAATAATGTTATATTTGTTTAACATTTAAATATTTGTAATTCATACATTTGTTATTATTATACATTAAACAATATTTGCATATACATTAGTACCTAAAAAATTTGCAAACATTGAGAAATAAAAAGAGACAATAACCAACTTGTAGTCATCTGGGTAGATGTGTTGGGGATAGAGTACAATTATCGTAGGGGTTGGTAGAGCAGAGGTGGGGATGATAGGGTTACTAGGCGTAAGGGGTGTTTAAGGGTTGTTGAAAAGTAGGTATATAAGTCAAATCCAAGCTTGACCGGGTTCGCTAGTAATAATAGTTGTCACTTTGAAACCCCTGAATAGTCATATTACATAAAAAAAGATTCCGACGAATTAAGACCTTTCTCCTTTTTTGAAATCAGTTAAAAATGCCGAAAAATTGAGTTCCTCCTTATATCTAGTTGGTTCGATCAAAATATATATTGTCTAATCTATCTGTCTCTACTTATAAAAATTTTAATAAAAAAAATTCAACCGACTTCCAACTCAAAAATTAACCTAAACTAAAAAGCAAAAAATAACATCTTACCTATGTGCTACCTTCTGATTAGTTTGAAGGCGGTGCCAAGCCAGTGATGTTTTAATTCAACCGTTTAAAATACACAATTTCTGTGGTTCTTTCAGAAACGGCTTTAATTAAAACATGACACTGGATTGGCACCGCCTTCAAACTAATCAGAAGGTAGCACATAGGTAAGATGTTATTTTTTGCTTTTTAGTTTAGGTTAATTTTTGAGTTGGAAGTCGGTTGAATTTTTTTTATTAAAATTTTTATTTTTCAATTTTTAGTGTTAGCACACCTAACTGAGTGTGAACAAAAATTAATGAGTTGAAACGTTATTTTCTTATGATAAGTATCTAAGTCCTACAATCCCAATTTTAAAAATACTACCTTAACTCATATACAAAATTTCACTCCCCCTTTATCCACACGTAATATGAATATTCAGAAAAACGTGAAAGGTGACTGTCCTCCGTCTTCATCACCAGACCCCCTATGCAGTCACAATCCATATGGGTGGAAAGTTCTCATCAATATAAAATTTATCAAGTCCAAACACAAGGCAGCTACTGTGAACCGTCGAGGAGTTCCCTTAACTCTCCTTCATCTTCGTCACCAGACCCCTAATACAGTCACAACTTATCCAGGTGGAAAGTTCTCATCAATACAAAATTATCAAGTCAAAACATAAGGTAGCTACTGTGAACCGTCGAGGAGTTCTCTTCACTGTCCTTCGTCTTCATCATCAGACCTCTAATACAGTCACAACCTATCCAGGTGGAAAGTTCTCATTAATAAAAAATTATCAAGTCAAAACACAAGGTACCTACTGTGAGCCGTCGAGGAGTTCCCTTAACTATCCTTCGTCTTCATCACCAGACCCCTAATACAGTCACAACCCATCTAGGTGAAAAGTTCTCATCAATACAAATTTATCAAGTCCAAACACAAGGTAGCTACTGTGAACCGTCGAGGAGTTCTCTTCACTGTCCTTCGTCTTCATCATCAGACCTCTAATACAGTCACAACCTATCCAGGTGGAAAGTTCTCATTAATACAAAATTATCAAGTCAAAACACAAGGTACCTACTGTGAGCCGTCGAGGAGTTCCCTTAACTATCCTTCGTCTTCATCACCAGACCCCTAATACAGTCACAACCCATCTACGTGGAAAGTTCTCATCAATACAAATTTATCAAGTCCAAACACAAGGTAGCTACTGTGAACCGTCGAGGAGTTCTCTTCACTGTCTTTCGTCTTCATCATCAGACCCTTAATACAGTCACAACCATCTAGGTGGAAAGTTCTCATCAATACAAATAAATGAAGCCCAAACAAAAGGTACCTGCTGTCAATCGTTGACGAGTTCCATCGTCTGTGTATCGGCTCCATCATCAGACCAACTCCAGACCTTCATAAAATTGTAGTGGTTTAAAATACCTTATGGAAACACTAACAAACGCACTAGCCGTCTCTACGATTTTCGAAAGTTCCTCTCGATTTCTCCAGGATGCCATCATCAGATCCTGACATGAAAAATTGGGACCACCCTGGAATCAAACCCTTCAAAACAAAAAAAGAATTTTCAAAATCGGTCCACAAATGACGGAATTATCGCTGGACATACATAAAAAAAAAAAAACATACATACAGCCGAACGTAGAACCTCCTCCTTTTTGGAAGTCGGTTAAAAATAAAACTGTAACAGATGCAATTCTGAACATTGAAGATATTTTGTAAATTTTTGTTGGAGGGCATTATTATATAATTGATACTGAAGACAAAAATATTTTATTGTGTCTGTCTGTCTGTTTTTTTTTGTGGACATCACGCTGAAATTACTGAATTAATTCAAATGAAAAATGGCATGATTTGAGACCATAATACGAAGAAGATAAAAGGATACTTTTTATAGCGAAAATAAAATCAGAAGGAAGTGAAACTGGGCTTGATAATTTGTATGGAAATTCCTTCATTTTTCGAGTTACATAAAAGGTAAAAAATTACAAAAGTATTACTAAGAATAATGTAGGTTGTAAATTGAAGATTTTCAAAATTCTAAGGCTAAAAAGGTGTTGAAGCTTTTTTAATCGTACATGTTTTTGTTCACAAGTGGACTATATATAAATAAACATGCGAAAATATAAATAGTGAAACAGGAAAAATATATGGTCGCACCGAGAATCTCAAAGAAAACCCAAATTTGACTTATGATTTTTATTAATAGAAATTACAGCTAAGTTACAAGTAGGTGCCTGTTTACTCCAAAGTTGGGAGTAAAAGTGTTGAAATAATTATTACAATGCTTCAATTATTGTGAAAGAGTAGGTGACGCTCATACAAAGGAATGCGGTCGAACGATGGGTGCAATCTTTCATTTTTGGTAAGGGCTGTCTCACGTACTCGCTGCAGGGTTGCCTCGCGTAACACAGGGGTTGATAGTTTATATTATTATTTAGTTATTTTCACGCGGACGCAGTAGCGGGCGTCCGCTAGTAACGGAATATGTGTGCAGATGGCGATGTGTGACGTGACCCGGACCCTCGCCCTGCTGCTGGCTGTAGTGGCGCTGGCGCACGCGCAGGCGCCGAGCCTGGCGCCGCTGGAACCCGACGAGTGGTGGGGGCCGACCAGCAGCCGGGGACACACCGACACCTCCATAAGAGACTTCCGCGTCGAATTCGATGATGACGTAATTCCATTGAAGCCATCTGATCATTCATCATCATCATCATATCAGCCGATGAACGTCCACTGCAGGACATAGGCCTTTTGTAGGAACTTCTCTGATCATTATCATTTTAATATGTTTACACCATCTCTTTGTGGCAAACACTGTAATCGGTATGGAAATACTAAACATGTCTGCGTTATGAGGCTACAAACCACATGCGAGACTTGTAGGTGCGGTAGTTAAAGTCGTGTCCTTTCACTCTGTGCGGGCGGCGACTACGTTTCACAAAACTTGCTTGACGTAATTACACAATATACGGACAATCAAAATGATTTAACATGGCGGACAGAAAAAAATATCGTATTCGTTCAAATAAATACGTTATATTTTTTACGATGTAACAATGTAATGATGATAAACATACATAATGATGACATGATAGGACCTAAAAGAAGTGTTTTGTAGCGCAGCCTATTCTTGACAGATGATCCAGGATCTCCGAAACCGTCTGTGGTTTCACCGGCCGCTGACCCCGCCTCTCCAGGGCGTCGGGTTCCGCTACGGCTGCAACACCACCGTGTTACAGCCCTGGGTGGACTACTGGGCGAACGAGTACAACTTCACCCAGCGAGCGGAGTACTTCAACCAGTTCCCGCACTACAAGACCAACATCCAGGGTCTGGATATACACTTCATCCATGTAAAGCCAAAACTTTCGGTGCGTGTAGCTTTTGTTTTGTTCTATGAAAATTATCAACCATTGTCAATGTCAATTAATGACTCGTGGCATGAGAACTTCTGTCTCATAATAGATGAAAGAGGGATTTGGAGCTAAGACTCATCATACTGCTTAAATGTAGGTTTGCGGGCTATCTATGGATATGAAGAAATTAAGGTATTGAAGGAATACGAATATAAATACTACCATTTTGGGTGGTTACCTTTGTGATTGTTAATTAGCCTCAGGCCGAGCTCTACTTACTCTTTACAGACGTAATTTTTATCTTAAATTATAAATGTTATAATGTGAATTATACAGAAAAGAGTCGAGAAACGGATAAATTGCTTTTATCTTCTACAGTTATTAAGGGACTGACGACAGCAATTCACTGTAGTATATAAGATTTCTGAATTAAAATTATATTTTTTTAGGGATCTTCTGGGAACATAAAAGTTGTGCCTTTGCTAATACTTCACGGTCGGCCGGGTTCCATACGAGAATTCTACGACGCCATTCCTGCATTAAGCTCTCCGTACGAAGATTATCCATTTGTATTTGAGCTCATTGTGCCGAGCTTGCCTGGGTTTGGATTTTCCGATGTAAGTGTCTACCGAATTATCTGGAAAAACTTTATAAATTCTCCTTTGCAAAACGTTGGTCAGTGCTAGAAGTGATGAGGCCATCTACACAACTTGAACTGCAGGTGAAAATTCTGTTACCTCAATCTTATAATGCCATGGGATGGTAGGTACATCGCTGGGCGTTCTAGCTAACGATGCGCCTTCTCATTAGAGATATATCAAGTGCACGATTAATTATTACGTGCTCTCTGAACCACTGGGTTATTATATGGTTAAACATTTCTTCGGTGATTCCAGTTCGGCTGGGCAGCGTGCGGGAAACTCCGCGATATCTTTTCGACCGAAATTCTTCAGTGCCTGTAGACGAAAGTCTTCGAACACTGCGTATTGCCAGTGATGACCTACGGATCCAAGACTTGGTCGCTAACTACGGACCTTATTAGAAGGCTCAAAGTCACTCAGCGGGCGATGGAGCGAGCTATGTTTGGAGTTTCTCTGCGTGATCGAATTAGAAATGAGGAGATCCGATGACGAACTCAGTCTCTGACTTATCTCAGCGAGTCGCGAAGCTGCAGTGGCAATGAGCAGACCACAAGTTCAAATGGACGTTGGGGTCTCAAGGTGCTGGAATGGCGACCCCGCACTGGAAAGCGCACTGGAAAGTGTTGGTCTACGACGGACGGACGGACGGTTGGACGCCACTGGATGCTGGTGGCTCGAAACCGTTTGAAGTCTATGCAAGAGACCTATGACCAGCTATAAACGTATATCGGCTGATAATGATGAAACATTTCTTAAAATAACAGCCCAACAATTTTATTTCGTTAGCCTTTGACTTAAAGAGTTTTACGAACCACAGAAGTGATTGGATGTTAATAGTTTCACAATTAACATACTAATTTCGGGCTGCTACTGATAATTTGTTGGCAGAAAAACTTATTATATGTTGCATGACCCAGGACCAATTGATCTGAAGTCATAAGTTACCGAGGCATAAATATATAGCATTGTCAAATAAATAGGCACCAGTCAGACGTGGAGCGGCGCCGCCCCAACTTGCAGTCATTTTCAAAAACCTGATGGCAAGACTCGGCCACGACAAGTTCTACGTCCAGGGCGGAGAGTGGGGCTCCTACATAGGTAGCGCCCTCGCCACCCTCTACCCCGACAACGTGCTGGGTTTCCACTGCAACTTACTGTCGATGCAGGTAAACATTCTTTCCTTAATTCTTCTTGTGCCTATTTAATATTATTTCTAAAAGAACGGGGAGTGCAATTTTTGTACGTGAATGGAGGTAAAGTGTTAAATGTTAAAAATTGGGTTTATACCTTAGCTAAGCTATTTATTATTATATAATCCTTACCACACATGAGACAAATGTTAGTGTTATTTTGACAATAATTATGTAGCTCGTATGTAGGAAAGGACTATCTGCTAACTGAAAAGATGGTAATATAAAGCATCTTGCTGCTAAAATATAAAGGAACTAATAGCGACTCGAGCGACACATGAGGCACGTGGATCAATGTCACCAACATTGATCCACTTGCCTCACGTGTGCTTTGGAGTGTTTTAACGGATCTTGTTTCTAACACAGAACAGTTGTACGGAAACCAAATCTCTAGCCACTGCTATGCTCGCCTCCATGCAACTGAGTTCAGCGGAAGCTGCCAAGATTGCCAACATCGCGAACCTTATAGAGGAAACTGGTAACATACATATCCACGGCACGAAACCGGAAACTTTGGGTAAGCCTTGGATATCAACATCATCACCATCATCATCATCATCATCATCATAACCATCATCATCATCATAACCATCATCATCATCATCATCATCACCATCATCATCATTATCATTATCATCATCATCATTATTATCAGCCCATATTCGGCTCACTGCTGAGTTTGAGTCTCCTCTCAGAATGAGAGGGGTTAGGCCAATAGTCCACCACACCAATGCGGATTGGCAAACTTCACACACTCAGAGAATTGAGAAAATTCTCTGGTATGCAGGTTTCCTTATGATGTGTTTCCTTCACCGTTTGAGACATTAAGAACATTGACAGACATTACTTGGATATAAAGTAAATAAAAGAATACGAATACCCCTACCCTACCGTCACCCTACCCCTACCCTACCCTACCCCACCCCTTCATTCCATTCAGCGATTGGTTTATAGTATATAGAAAATTATAAAGAGGAAAAGTTTGTGTGGTTGTAGGTGTTGTATGATTTAAATAATTTATTAAAGTACAAAAGGTACTTTAAAAGGAAAGAAGGTAAAATATAAAAGATAGATATATGGTGTCGCAGACTTTTTTGTAGAACTTTTAAAGGTACATAAAGCTTTCATACATTGATTTAAATAATGTGTGAATATGTCTGTCTTTCGGTCCGACCTGTAATAGAAAAACTGTAATAACTCAGTAATTAAAATATAAAATATAGCATATAGCACTCCCAGATAACGTAAAATTCTATTGGTGAAAGAATTTTTAAAATCGGATGAGTAGTTCCGAAGATTAGCCCTTAGAAAGAATTGTTACAAACTTATAAACTTTATCTCTGTCTATACTAATTTTAAATGGTCTCGACTCGTCGATTACTGGGTGGCTGTGACCACACCCTTTTTTTAGGGTTTGAAGCCGCGTTTCTTATGCATGTTGCATAATCAAAAATTTGAATTTTCATAGTTCAGTTCTTTATTTTGCAGGAGCCGGTCTTTCAGACTCCCCAGTTGGGTTCCTGTGTTACTCATTAGAGAAATTCGCCTTTGGCACAAATCAGCAGCACCGTGACGAGCCCGACGGCGGTCTCTCCTTGCGCTTCAGCAAGGAAGAACTCCTCGACAACATCATGCTGTACTGGAGCACCAACACCGTCACCACTTCCATGAGATTATACCGCGAGTTCTTTAGCAACAAGAATCGCGCGTTAGCTATTGACGAGTAAGACTTATTGATTACTAGCAGCAATAAATTTATTTTTATTAAGAGTTGGATGAAAATCCACACACTTTCATCGGTTTCTACTCGACATCGTACCGGCCCTCACCAGGAGAGCATCCTCAGGAGCAGTTGACTCTACAACGTTCAGATATGAAGTCTTCGCCAGTTTTTCGCGGACAATATAATATTAATTAGCGAATAAGTGAAAAAAATATTTTTACTCGATAAATAGATTTATCACAATCTAATATTATAAATGCGAAAGTTTGTGTGTGTGTAAGTATGTTGTTTGTTCTTCCTTTACGCTACGGCTATTGAAGCGATTTGGCTGAAATTTGGAATGGAAATAGATTTTATTCTGGCTTAACACATAGGCTACTTTTCATCACAATCACAACACAAAATCCGTGGTTCCCGCAGGATTTGTGAAAAACTGAATTCCACGCGGACAAAGTTGCGGGCGCCCGCTATTTTTATATAATTCCGATTATAATGATTTTCTAAGGATCTTTACAGAGTCAATCGATATACCTCTAAGCCTGCCAACACACATTGGAGTAACGTGATGAGTCTAAGGCCTAGTTCAGACTACTTTAGTATTTTAGTTGACTACGAACGATTTTTGGGCTGTAAATCCAATAAAATACTTAAGTAGTCTATACGGCCTATTAGCTCCAAATCCTATCCTTTATAGATGGAGACCTCGCATCTGTGCTCAGACCAATTATTGAAGGACCTGTATCGCACTCATAGTCACGAACAAAATTGTCTGTCATTTTCTGAAGAAAACGAGCTTAGATTTGGTACATATCTTATACTAAACTAGAAGTTTTTGCCCGTTTTTTACGCCATTCAATTACACAAAAAGATATTTTTACGGAGCTCTTTAACCGACGAACAAGAATATAACTATGAAACATCGATTCTATGGACACAGTTCTTATAATCGCATTAGATCGTTGATCATATACTTTGACAGAAAAGTAACGTCTTGCGAGGCAGGTCCTATACAATAATTGGTCTGAGCATCTGTGTCTTCATTAAATAAGCTGATAATGTTATTAATATTTGGTCTTTCCTTGTTCAGCTTCCCAACGCCAGTGCCAACGTGGAGTGTTCAAGCGCCCAACGTGTTCGTAGCCACTACCAAGAGCAAGCTGAAGTTCCCAAATCTTCTCGGAATTACCGAACTTGACAACGGAGGTCACTTCTTGGCATTCGAGTTACCGAAAGTGTTCACAGACAAGGTCTTCCTCGGGATCAAGGCCATCATGGATTTCCGGAACACAAAAACGGAATTGTAATTTTTTTTGGGTTTGTTTAATAAATCATAAACAAATGTAAATTATGCAATCATTTTTATTGTCCTTCCTCGTAACAACCAATAAATAAATCATTTTGAGAATTTGAGGAAAACTTTCAAAAATCATATTAGTATCTAGTGTTTTCGTAAATTTTTCCATTAAGTACTTTAAATCACTACAATTTTATGAAGGTTTGGAATCGATTTGATGATAGACCCATAAGGCAGACGAGGGAACTCCTCAATGATTTACAGCAGTTACCTTGTGTTTGGGCTTGATTAATTTGTATTAATGAGAACTTTCCAAATGGATAGGTTGTGACTGTCATAAGGGATCTGGTGATGATGACCAAGGACAATTAAGGGAACTCCTTAACAGTTTACAGTAACTACTTTGTGTTTAGACTTGAATACTTCGTATTGCTGAGAACTTTCTACTTATGAAGAACAGTTAAGGGAACTCGTCATCGGTTTACAGTAGCTACCTTTTAGAATTTCTTCATAAGGTTCAATATTGCCAAAATGTTTAAATTATACAAAAAGAAAGCTCATTAAGTTGAAGCAAAAGTTTTACATAGGATAACCACTAACTACCTACTACATGCTGATGTATTAGTTTGAGATGAAATTTTACACTAAAAATAGAAAAATAATAAAATTCTAATAAAAAAAAATACAACGGACTTCAAAACCTACAAACATACCTTCTAAACTAAAAAGCGGAAATAAAATCATAATATGTTTTACCTGTTGATCAATATGAAGGCGGCGTTAAGTTAAGCCGGTGATGTATTAATCAAGCTATGTAAGAATATTCTGAAAATTCAAATTCAGACAGTGCTGAAATTCGCAGAAATTCGCGGGCATCTGCTAGTTAAGAATATAACTGGGATTTAAATGAGCAAATGGCTCTTTTATCTTACTTTGCGTGATATTTTCTGTAAGGTTTACAAGATGGCGTAGGAAGTAGTTAATAAAAAAAAATATTTTTTTCTTGGAAAATGAACTTAATACAATTTTTAAAAGTCAACCCTAGCATATACAATTTTTAAAAGTTCAACCAGGGTTGAAAGGAATATAATTTTTGAAAAAAAAAACAGCTATTTTTCAAGTTATATTTGTAAAACTGGTCTACAGTCGGTTTGCCATAAAAAAAGAACTTCAAAAATTTCATCTTTTGGGGTTCAATATCGTCATTTCTCAAATTATGTTTACGGTAATAGTTACATTGATTATCCTCCTTCGGCCGCGCACTCAATTATATATCAGCCTTCAGCCAGGGCCTCCAACCGTGGCTACGGCTGGGCATTCTGCCCAAGCACATACAACGCGCAGCCTCTGGCCGCGCGCTCATTTGTACACCGGCCTTGAGCCGGGGGTTTGTGATAGGACCTCCGTCCGTGGCTTCAGCTAGCTATTCTACCCAAACACTGAAAAGCTGGGCCAACCCAAGCAAATAAAACGCGCGGCCATCGGCCACGCGCCTCAGTGTTACGCTGGCCTGGCATAAAACATGCGATAATATAAATAGAAGGGGCGAAATCGATTTTCACGCGGACAAATACGGGCATCTGCTAGTTAAAAATATAACTGGGATTTAAATGAGCAAATGGCTCTTTTATCTTTGCGTGATATTTTCTGTAAGGTTTACAAGGTGGCGTAGCAAGTAGTTAATAAAAAAATATTTTTTTCTTGGAAAATAAATCTTAATACAGGATCCAGGAATCCATTTTTTTATTAAACATCTCGATAACATGGCTTACTCCAGAGTAACTAATTGAAAATACTATTTTATTAAACTTCAAATAAACACATCTGCGTAAGCGTATAGAGTAAGTAGGTATTCGCCTATACACTTATGATAATTAATCATTAAAAAAAATAAACGAATTTACAAATTAAAAATATAAAAGTAATTTATATATTTAAGTATTTGTTTTGTATTCAGTTCCACATTTTGATCAAATAATTTTAAATGTATTAAAAGAACAACAAACTGTATAATGAATTTGTTTAATTAGGTATTATTTGAATAAGTTGGGAACAATTGATGGCCTTGTATATTTGCTGTTACTCTAACGATACACGTGTAAAAGTACTGGTGGCCATTTCATATTCGATATTATTATTATTTTGTATAAGCAAGCGCTTAGCTGCAATCACGCCTGATGATAAGCGATGATGCAGCCTATGATGGAACGCTAGAAGATGCCTATTCACTCTTGCTTTGAAGCTGTTTATATAAAAAAATTAAACTTAAACTTAGCATGATTTGAGACCATAACCATAATAAACCAAAATTCAAAATTTATTTATTTCAATTACGCTTAGTTAGTTATAGTCGAAAAACTAAAATTAAAGCTACGAGGGTTCCAAACGCGCCTTGGTCCGAGAAGATATATATAGGATACATATATGTAGGTGGTGGGGAAAACGGAAGCTGGAAGAGTCCACACCTTTGCAGTGCGTATAAGAAAAGAGGATCTAAACCGCTTGATACGCGACCGGGGAATATCCACGACGTGGTGGTGCAGATCTCTGCAATGCCTAGCAGTCTTGTGGTAGAACGGCGAAGGTGGCACAAAATCAAACAGGTCCTAAGCGCACTCCCCGAAATATATTTTGACACTGACAGACAGGCAACCTTTCGACGATGCTCTAAACTTTGAATTTAGAGTTTGTTATTGCCTCGTTGCCAATGAACTTTCTAGCACGTTTATCCATTTAGTCCAAAGCAGCAAACTGGTATTTGGCGAAACCAACCCACAAGTTGGAACAATGTGATCAAAAAACGTGACAAATTAACTACACTAGATCAGACGTAATAAAAATGACTAACTCAATACCCCAAGGAAGTACAATGACTGGACCTGGGCTCCACACAATTTTGGACCATCTCCTTTGCAGATTTTACGTCAGTTTCGTCAGTCAGATCCTCGAATAACGAATTAGCCGATAAAATAGTAATCAGGACGCAATTTTTCGCGAATAGTGAAAACGTGAATAAAGGAAGCGTGAATAAGGAACTTTTACTGAATGTAAATTTGTAAGAAAAAAAAATCACTTTTACTAAAATGACGAAAACACTTATAAACGCGTTTCCGCGAAAACAATGAAGATAAACTCATTTACCCTTCTTCAAAATTAATACTCCACAACTCCAGCCAATACGCAATGTCAATAAAAATTTACAATAACCTACCTCACCATATACGTAATGAGGAGGAAGATATTGCTTTCAAAAATAAATTAAGGGACTTTCTGATCACAAAGTGCTACTACGCGGTAAATGACTACAAGAATGATAAAGAAAACAAAAAATAAAATCGGTCCCCCTATCACTCACTCGACTAAAGGCTACGCCCAAACTGGGTATCCATAACTTGCATTATATAATAAAATGTCACTTGTATAATTATTATTATATTGTATAATGCAATATGTGTGGTATTGCTTGATTATTAAATAAATACATAACGAAATGAAGCTTGATATATATTTTTTTTAATTCTTTACAAGTTAGCCCTTGACTACAATCTCATCTGATAGTAAGTGATGATGTAGTCTTAGATGGAAGCGGGCTAACTTGGTAGGAGGAGGATGAAAATCGACACCCCTTTCGGTTTCTACACGGCAACGTTCCGGAACACGAAATCGCTTGGCGGTACGTCTTTGCCGGTAGGGTGGTAACTAGCCACGGCCGAAGCCTCCCACCAGTTAAAATATATTGATATAAGGATAGAAGCTGTTCGGGTGTGTAGTAGAAGTACCGCTTCACTTAGGTTTAAAGATATTTATTTCTCCAAAAAAGAACGTACTGTTCACTTAACTTAGAGTTAACATATCGTCATTTTTGCAGACAGCATGCATTATTGTAACAAAATTTTAATTACATTGTTTTTTCAATATTTTGTCCAAGTTTGTGAGGATGTAGGATTTATCGATTTCTTAAATGCTTTTATGTTGTTCAACTCCATAATGGAGTTTGGCAGATTGTTATTTGACTGAGCACCCTCACATAATATGTTTTTTTTTATTATTATTTACTTTATAAAGTATACCAAGTGTTTTGCCTGCAGTTTTTGCCTTAGACTCAATGAACTGTCCGAAGTTGAGTTTGGACAATATGGTTACTCCAAGAAGTTTGGAGTCAGGCGGGAGGGACTCCTTTTGGCAGTGACTAAACATGCCTGAGTTCTTGTCGCGTTAAATTTAACCGAATTGGCATCTCTCCATTCATACACCTCATTTATCGTATATCTCTCTGTTACTACTGACTACCTGTCATCTGAATACCCAAATATACCGGGTTTAAGCAGATCATTTATATGCAGCAGGAAAAGTGTAGCAGAGAGAATTACTGATCCCTGAGGAACACCGACATTACTTGCCATTTGATCAGATGCCGTCTACGACAACTCGAAATGATCGCTCACTCAGGAAATCTGATATCCAATGACAAAGGCTAGAGGGAATCCCGTAGGAAGGAAGCTTGCTTAAAAGGCTTCGTGCCAGTACCGGTCAAAAGCTTTTGACACATCCAGTGAAAAGCTGCAAACGCTGAGTTTTAAGAGACTCAGCTTCAGCGCAAGCAGCGTTATGCCACCTTGGAACTTTGCCATCTAGCGACATGTCAACAAATGGAATGAAATACTCCATTGCTTATTATATGACGAGTAAAGCTTGTTAACAGCTCGACGGATCAATAGAAGAGAAGCAAGAATTCTCGTTTTTCGCAGATCGCGGTAACACAAGAAATCTTCTCATACTAACGGTCACCTGTACAAACAAGTATTGTTTAATATTTTTCCATGTGGTGAGATTTTGAGATACACCATAGTTGAAAAAAATTAAAATGTCATCATGGTTTCTCATTATTTTATGAAAACCGTGGCGCAGTGGTATGCGCGGTGGATTTACAAGACGGAGGTCCTGGGTTCGATCCCCGGCTGGGCAGATTGATATTTTCTTAATTTGTCCAGGTCTGGCTGGTGGGAGGCTCCTAATCTAATATATAAAATTCTCGTGTCACAGTTTTCGTTGCCATACTCCTCCGAAACTTTTTTTTTTAAACGAAATTTTCATGAAATTTTTTGTGCTTATCCGGTATCTACGAGAATAGGCCAACATCTATTTTTCAAACCCCTAGGGGTAGGGTAGGGGTACGGTAGGAATAATGTAGGGTGGGGATAGGGAAGAAGTGCACATAAGTCTACTACACTACAATTTTATGAAGGTTTGGAGTTGGTCTGATGATGGAGCCGAAACAGAGACGATGGAACCCCTCAACGATTTACAGTAGTTACTTTTTGTTTGGACTTGATAAATTTGTATTGATGAGAACTTTCCACCTGGATAAGTTGTGACTATATTAGGGTAATTAAGACGACGACGAAAGTTAAGGGAACTTCTCGATTGTGATCAGTAGCTACCTTGTGTATAGACTTGATAAATTTGTATTGATGAGAACTTTTCACCCACAGGTATATAGGTTAGGTTTAGGTTAATTTTTATGCTGGACACAAAAATTAACCTAAACCTAAACTAAAAATAAAAAAATAACATCGTGTCTATGTGCTACTTTCTGATCAGTTTGAAGGTGGTGCCAATCCAGTGTCATGTTTTAATAAAACCCGTTTCTGTGTAAACCATATAAAGTTTGTAATATAAACTTGAACTAAATCATTACTGGCTTGGCACCGCCTTCAAACTGATCACATAATTTAGCACATAGGCACGATGTTATTTTTTGATTTTTAGTTTAGGATAGGTTAGGTGTAGGTTAATTTTTGATTTTTATTTATTATTTTTTTACCATTGTTGTTTAATTCGACCAATGTCTATGTACCGAAACTCCGTCGAGTTAACTGTTTTAAGCGCGGCCGAATTAAAAAAAAAACTTCTTATAAGACTTGAAGTTTGAATGAAATAACCGACTACCTACACCTTAATATTTTCTGTTGTGTGAGGTTTTGATAAAACAATTCGAGATACATTTTACCTTCACGTAATTCTTATCAATCTGAAAATATCACCCTACTTTTAGATTTTCTATATAAACCGTAAAATCATTTCTTCAGTTCGATTCATTTTACAAAAGGCGGTGAGTATGGTTTTAGTATTTTAGTATTTCCTTATTTATATTTCAGTAATAGTTTTTGCCTTGGATTTCCAGAATTTCAAAGCTCTTTCGATTTAATTACTAATGTATAGTTTTGAAGTTTTTTCTTGTGGTCTTTAGTAATGTTACATTCCAAATTTCATAGTTTTAGGTCAACGGGAACGGGGATCCTATGGGTTTGGATTCCCCTTAGAGTGTAGAAATATGAATTTATTACTGAATAAACGGCCGTATTTATTTACATTAATTTATTTAGTTACATTAATTTAGAATTATGACTTTTTCATCATGAAAACCTCCAACCATTCTGGAAATAAAGGGTTTTGGCAGACAGACCAACCCATATTCGGCTCACTGCTGAGCTCGGGTCTCCTCTCAGAATGAGAGCGGTTAGGCCAAATAGTCGACCGCTCTGGCCCAATGCGGATTGGCAGACTTCACACACGCAGAGAATTAAGAAAATTCTCTGGTATGTTTTCCTTCACCGTTTAAGACAAGTGACATTTAACTTCCTAAACTGCACACAACTTAAAAGTTGGAGTTAAAAGTGCATGATCCGGACCGGATTTGAACCCACACCCTCCGAAATCGGAGTCAGAGGTTATATGCACTGAGCTATAATGGCTCTTCCTTTTGAGATATGAAACCCTATAAATCAGGGCACAACAATGACATAATTTAACATTTATTAAAGAGTACTGAAATTCGAGCTCCATAAACACGTTAAAAGGAAATCACATAAAATTTAAATCTCTAAAAATCGAATCTCTGAAACAGCTGGGCTGACTTTGAGGGTATTTTGCAGGGCGATAAAATAAATTATTGTATAACTACCCTTACGGGGTTTACCAGGTGCAGAGTAGAGTATATAGAGTATTAATGAGCACTTTAAATGATGTACTGTAATGTAATGTAATTCTTATTATGCAAAAAGAGAAACGAGAAAGAAATCATCTTACATTAGGTAGGTACATGTGGGGAAAGAACCCCAAAAATGTTTATTTTATCCAATTTTTTTTTTACCATTCTAAAAACGTGATTACTATATGTCCCGTAATTAATGGATAAAACGCAAATGGTAGATTTGCCATGCCAAATTTCAGCTTTCTAGTTCTAACCAACGACGTAAATACATAATGTCGTCGGTTCTAACAGACTTTGAGTTGTCTTACTAGACAATTTTATCTTTTTTTTTATTCTTTACAAGTTAGCCCTTGACTACAATCTCACCTGATGGTAAGTGATGATGCAATCTAAGATGGAAGCAGACTAACTTGTTAGGAGGAGGATGAAAATCCACACTCCTTTCTGTAATTCGGTTTCTACACGACATCGTACTGGAAGGCTTAATGGCTTGGCGGTACGTCTTTATCGGTAGGGTGGTAACTAGCCACGACCGAAGCCTCCCACCAGCCAGTCCTGGACCAATTAAGAAAACCTCTATCTGTTCAGTCGGGAATTGAACTTTAGGAATTGAACCCAAGACCTCCGTCATGTAAATCCACCGCACATACCACTGCGCCACGGAGGCCGTCAAATCTATTTAATTAACAACGGAATCAGTCTGAAAAAACATTATTGAAATTTTGTAGTCCCATTTACGTTGACCATTGTAAATCAAGTTGATCGACTTAACTCTTTAAATAGTAATTGCAACCTAGTTGTTATAGTTTCCTTGTAATTTCATAATATTCTATCATACTTCCGTAAAGTTTTTCACGTATCCGTAGACAACCGTTTAGCTAGTTGATGGGGTAACAATTTGCAATTTTAGATAGTTAGCTAACAATTTGCACTTAAAACATAAATTTTTCACAATCATCATCATCATTATGATCATTCATCATCATCGTCATCGTTTCAAACAAAATTTTAAAGACCTATTCTACGATACTCCACTTTAAAATTAATATGAGATGAAAAAATTAAAAAAAAATCCACTTCACAAATAATAAAAAAAAAATCTATATATTACGACATTCTCAATGTTTATACTCATGCTAAATTACTTCGTTCTGGTAGTCTCTGCGCTAAACGCAGAGGAGACAGAAGGTACAGATAGACAGTCGGACGGACATGACCAAACTATAAGGGTGCCTTGTGGACTACGGAACCCTAAAAAGGCTTTCACAAGTTTTTAATAAATTTACGGAACATTGGTCTCATAGTCATAGATATGGTAAAACATTTTAACGGTATAACTTTTTAGACTAACGGTGTAACTAGGTCTATGTTCAGCAGTGGACACTCCATCGGATGAACTTTTCAGATGGCCAAGTTTTTCATCACCTGGTGCCTCGCCATTGCGAGCGTGGCGACAGGGGTCGCCGGCGCGCGGTCTGTGCCAAAGCTGGACCAGAACGAGTGGTGGGGGCCGCCAGAGTTGATGATGAATACAGAAGAGTTGCAGCAGAGAAAGTGCATCAGGCCCTGGTCGCTTACCATCTCGCAAGATGTCAGTTCTTTTAATTTTATTATCATACTTAAGTTGCTAATAATTGTATTCTTTGTCTTTTACGAGTATGTCTATAAATTTAAATTAATGTTAATAACCGGCATTTATGGATTGAAAAACTCTCCACCACCACAAGTTCACCAGAATCATAAGATTCATAACCAGATTTAATACGGATCTTATGCGAAGTTTGCTTACATTATCATCAACGCTTTCGGAACAATAATCTCTCATCTCATGATGAGTTAATGAATTGGTGGTTAATCTCTATAAGGAGTTGGCGTATGCACCTTATACTTACTGAAACTACTATAATGCGATTATTTTTTTATTTATCCGGGAGGGAAAAAAATCCTACGGACTGCCGCTTTTTCAGCAGGGCACGTCCAGCTTGCATGGACTAAAAATAACCTCCCTATAACTCCTTGGTCAACTCGGAATTGCTTTGCATTACTTTATGCTGCCTTTTCGAGTGATTCACGTCGCTGTGTCACTCTTTTCATCTCTCTTCCTTTCATCGTAGCTTTAAGCGTATGAGCATACTTCTGCCACTTATTTTTGCTCGACAGCATGTGGCAGCAGCTGCTCTTAGAACTGTGCAACCTGGCATTAATTGCACAAGTAACATTTATGGTTTTGAGCGTTCCTAATGGCGAAGAGGTTGGTTAAAACTCCATGACCGCTTAGTGACTTCGATAACCAGGTGTCTACCTTTCTTGTGCTGCCTCTTTTGTCACTTATTTGGGATCCGTTCCCACGGCCAGGTCTATTTCCTTTCTCCCCTTCGCTCTTTTTCCCACTCCACTGTAAGAATTCTAAGGTTTCTGAGAATGTCAAGTCCTCACTTTCGAACAACATCGCGAGTTCTTTTACCAGTCCAATGCTGTTATGATATTACTATTATTAGTCGGTTTTTCATTAATTATCATCAGATAATGCTCAGACCAACACAGCAGCTTAACGTTCTCTCCAAGGCACGATCACTGACTTTTAAAGTTCGGGCTGCTATTGAGAATTTCTCGTTTTAATCACTGCATCATAAAACGACTGATAACAAAATTCGGGCACATCTGTTCACAGGAAATTGATTATCTCAGATGGCGACTTCTAGATCACCACAGCTTTGCCCCAGCACTTGAGGATAGCAACTTCGAATACGGGTTTAACCCTGATCAGCTGGATGACTGGGCGCAATACTGGGCTAACGAGTACAACTTCACCCGGGCGGAACAGGTCCTCAACCAATACCCACAGTACAAGGTCAATGTGCAGGGTTTGGATATACACTTCATCTGGATAAAGCCAGAGGTAATGTAGATATTTATTGCATACATATCCGCGTCCACTAGCCTTTTCTCATAAAATTAGTCGTAATAAGTAATACCTATGACGTACATGTACTCTTACTTGAATTCTACGATAGGGAATGGATAGTGAAGCATACATTGAAACACAATGAAATCTCCAGGTGCCTAAAGGGGTGAAGACGGTACCCCTACTCATGCTTCACGGCTGGCCGAGCTCTGTGCGCGCGTACCACGACTCCATACCGATCCTAACCACACCCAACAAGGGCTTAGCATTCGAAGTCATCATCCCAAGTTTGCCTGGATTTGGATTTTCAGATGTAAGTATTTGGTCTGTTGTAAAGAATTTGTTATCATTATTGTTATAATTAAAAATGCTGCTCTCGAAGTTGTTAGATAAACCCAATTCCGAAGACATGAACCGCAGATAATAATTATTCCGGATGGGCTGCGAGCTGACGAGGCGCATACTATATCTCATGCATCTGTACTCTGTTACCAGGCAGCAGTTCGTCCAGGACTGGGCCCGGCACAGATGGCAGTTGTCTTCAAAAACTTAATGAAAACACTCGGCCACAAGAAGTTCTACGTGCAAGGAGAAGATTGGGGAGCTGTGATCGGAAGACAGTTGGCCACGCTGTACCAAAATGATATATTGGGCTTCCATAGCACTCAACTCTCTATACTGGTAAGGGTATTGTAATGTTTGTTAAATCAACCATTTCGAAGCTATAGGAAATGATTTAATGAGATATCATGCACTTTTCCGGAATAAAAAGAAGCCCATGTTCTGCTCCAACGTCCTATTTCTCTCTAAATTGGTTCAATGGTTTAGCCGTGAAAAGGTAACCGACAGAATTAAATACTTTCGTATTATTAACGTCTCACCCGTTGGATGTCATACCCACTCCAGAACTCGTCATTATTTGACGGGGAAGGGAAACGTTGGTCATAATAAAGTAAATGTTATAAAAAATTAAAAGACTTAAGGACTGCACTCATTTGTACCAAGTCATGTTAACTGAAAGAATATACTTTATCATGAGATAGTATTCACAGAAACGTCCTATATAGGGCAGCTAATCATATTTTCTTCAAATGCAGAGCAACTGTGAAGAAATCAAGACATTCCTTGCGGGTTACATCGCAATCCTTCAGGTAGAACTTCAACAGTTCAACAGAACCGCCACCACTGAACTCTTGGAGGAGACTGGGTTCATGCATCTGCAGGCGACCAAACCTGACTCTGTGGGTAAGTTCACAGCAGCTATCTATATTTTATTCAGTCAGAGTTAACACGGACCCGCGTGCCATTTCATTGTGCTAACTGCCTCTAGATGTTTTCTTTTCTCTTTTCTCTCTTGAGCATTTTCTTGAGCATATTTTTCGGAGCATTTGTCCGTAGAGCTGTCACTGCTCTACGACGGCTTCCGTGGCGCAGTGGTATGCGCGGTGGATTTAATGGCGGAGGTCCTGGGTTCGATCCCCGGTTGGACCGATTGAGGTTTTCTTAATTGGTCTAGGTCTGGCTGGTGGGAGCCTTCGGCCGTGGCTAGTTACCACCCTACCGACAAAGACGTACCGCCAAGCGATTTAGCGTTCCGGTACGATGTCGTGTAGAAACCGAAAGGAGTGTGGATTTTGTGTGAGATTGTAGTCAAGGGCTAACTAGTAAAGAATAAAAAAAAAAACTCGTTTTCATGTTAAGCCTAGTCGTTATATAATATGTTTTATAATACATTTGCTTGTAAACTATCTGTTATTCCAACAATTTCAATATTGTAATGTATCTCATTACGTACATGTGTTGTAATATAAAGTAAAATGCACATGTGCTGATAAAACCTTTACCATCCGTCTAAAAACGAACGCTACTTTTTAAACCTTATCAAAATGTTTTTATGTAAGAAAGGTGCTCAGCTTTTTATGAATAAAATTAATTTTGTGAGATAAAATATAATAAATAAACATTTAATTCTTTCGTTTTAATAATTTTGACAATAAATGACAACCATTTATGTGTAATAATACAAAAATATTAATTTACTTTATAAGTAATACTGGCTATTTTTGGTGCATTTTATTTTATTAACGATACAGAAGTACCAAAGTAAATTTGTACACTACACAAAAATATCCCCCTGTATATCTTATAAAAACTCTTAATAAGTAATATTAAAGTTTACATTAATTTTCAAGCGGACGAAGTTTTGGGCGTTTTTTAGTAGTTATAATAATTATTGTAACCATTTTTGTCCAGGTGTCGGTCTCTCTGATTCGCCGATCGGTCTCTGCGCCTGGATGCTGGAGAAGTTCTCGACCTGGACCCGGCGCGACAACCGGCTGCTGGTCGACGGCGGGTTACTCAACCACTTCACGCGCGACCAGCTGCTGGACAACGTGATGGTGTACTGGTTGTCCAACAGCATGACCAGCGCCATGAGGATATACGCCGAGTACTTCAGTAACGCGCAACGAGCGTTGGGGATAGAACAGTATGTTTAAAAAGTCAAGTTTAATTATTTGTAAAGATTCTACCACCTATCCGAAAGGCAAGTTCTGCTTAATAAGTTATGAGAAAAGTAGTAAAGTAAGCAAAAAAGTAGCGAATAATTTGAACAACCGATAGACGTTGAGGATTCTATTATTGGAGGCCTGGATGTTCAACCAATAATGGTGTCTGGACTATAATGATAACATCATAAAGCTCTAAAGCTGCTGTTGACAGAACTATTGTGTTTGTAACAGCTCCTACTAAAGGATTGTCTGGCAGTGCACATCCTAATGTGATGTGACGTAACAAAATTGTATTTTCTTAATGATCGTAATTTTCGTTTTAAATCTGGTATCATCAACGGCACTTACTCTTTTATCTAAAGTAATATTATAGAGAGGAAAGATTTGTATTTTGTTTGTAACGAATAAGCTCAAAAACTATTGGAATGATTTAAAAAAAAATCACCTAGCTACATTATGAAGACTATATTTTATCCTCATATTCCCACGGGAATTGGAACTAGTCAAGTGAAACCGCGAGAATCTGCTAGTAATATACAGGGTGTCCCGTAAATAGTACGACATACTCTACAGGGTTATAGCTGACATCAAGGCCTATAAATAACGCAATATATGTTAGCTGAAATTTTTCAAATTATATCGATTTTTTACAAATTATTACGTTTTTCAAATTATATCGATTTTTGTACAAAATTCAAAAATTTCTGCAGTAGAAAAAATTAAACTTTCATTACTTGAAACAACTATTAAAAAATAATTATCAAGTATAAAATGTTGATTTTATACTTGGTAATTAAGTTAATTTTCAGCACATGGTATGACCAAACTGCACTGAAGTTAGGGATTTTTTAAGATTGAATTGAAATTGATTGAAGATGAAAACAGTAAATTTTCGGCTAACATATATTGCGTCATTTATAGGCCTTGATGTCAGCTATAACCCTATAGAGTATGTCGTATTATTTACGGGACACCCTGTATATACCTTTATGGTTGTTAATTTTGAATTGCAGTTAATCTATAAAAAGTGTCAACTAACTTATCCCAATATCTTTATAAATCCTGCCCACGTTGAATGGTGGCAAGAATATTGACCACATTGACCACAATGCTGATTCTTTGCACAAAAAACCAGCTAGCCCTTCTGTCACTTGTCGTAGCTTTTATTTTCCGGTTTTATAGTATCGGATTGGATTACCCGAAGTGAAATAATTTGGCAAAAGAGTTTAATCTAAAACTTAATCTTATTTCTTCCAGAATCCCCACAAAAGTTCCAGTATGGAATATTCGGCCCATTCATGAACTGCTCCCTTCGGCACAAAACGAGATAAAATTCCCCAACTTTGTCGGAACTACCATCTTGGATGCAGGCCACTTTGTGTTTTTCGAACAACCCGAAGCTGTCGCTAAAGATATCTTCAAAGCTGTCAAGGCATTCAGAAGTTACAGGAAATGGTAATTTTTCAATAAAGCCTGTTTAAGCAATTAGGTTCTTCTTTAATTTGATACTACCTCGGCACGATAATAATTTAACTATATTGATCATTAAAAAGAGGAGAACGTAAATAGTAATTAATGCCTGTAAATTAAAATATCTTACTTGTTTTTCCTTTGTAGCCCTCTGGTTTCCTCACGATGTTTCCTTACTTTTGAGATATGTCACATTTAATTTCTAATGATTTAACCTACGCCTTCTGAATCGAAAGTAGAGGTGATATTCTATGACGGCTCACGGTGGAGCTAATACTTACCATATGTTTTCTGTGTTAATACTTATAGAATAATAATAATAAAGAGTACAGTACCTGATATTCACAGGGATGAAACACCATTAATATTAATTGGATAGAAACAGGCGTTACTTTGCGGAAGTTCATCATGAATATATAATAATTTATTTATTTTGCTATTATCCGCGAAAATCCGAAGAACACACGCGACAACGTCAACGTAGAGTTAACATCTCCTGAAGATGCTCCGGTTTCGTCGTGAATCGTACGTAGAGAATATTTCGTCGGACCTGGGTGACGTTGTCGCGTGGGTTCGTCGGCTTTTCGCGGATAATAGCAAAATAAATAAATTATTATATATTCACCATTAATATTAAAAATTAAAAAAGAATTATATAAAACACATTTCAATCTAGACTCTCGTATATTTATGCAATCCATGAATACATTTACCATCTAGTAATATAATCGTTCAATCCATTTCGATATAGAAGAAATTATTATATAGTGAGGAGCTATTAATATTATTGTCTGAAAACATTACCTATTTATTGTTATAATTATAATATTTTGCGTTTAAAATTTAAATATATTCAGATTCCTTTGTAGTGAGAATTTGATCATCATTTGAAAATTAACTCAATCATTTAAGTATATGTACCTGAATAATAGATAGGTAGATAGACTGAGAGTCACTTTGTAAACTGAAAGGTAATCGGGATATGTTCCTCTTAGGTAAATCTATATAGGTATATGAAAATGAATCCATATATCCCTTGGTCACGCCATCATGCGTGAATCACGCGCGATTTCACAATTTTTTTTTATGTGTTTGTTGTTGTCAGGAGAAAGTTCTCATGACAGAAAAAAATTAAAAAACTGCGCGGAAAATTAGAAAAAGGGGTTGGGCAGGGTTAGGGTAGAGGTAGTTGCAGGTTTAGGACGCACCTGGGGATCGAACCCAGGACCTCCGTTTAGTAAATCCACAATTTCAGCTTTCATAAAGACACATTGGTTTGATTATTATCACTGTTTGTATAATAATAAATGTATATCGTTGGTTGTACCACTTGGCTATTAATATTTCTGGATTCCCTTAACTGGTAATATATAAAAGCATTTTAATTATTCTATATAATGATCAAATTCACACTTATTAAAATTTTTAATATAGAATTTCATCCGCTAGTAAGAAGAAAAATAGTATCTATTTAAAAAAATTGATACCAGATCGACTTGAAGTCTTATATCGTTTTGTACAATCTAAAGTCTTTCAAGAAAACACTAAGCTAATTAAAGCCTTTACTATCTTAAAATTATTTGCCTTATATTAAATTGTTCCTGACTTATATCTGTTGAAATACTTCGTGAATTTCATTAATGGATAACATAATGTCAAGTTGAGTAATGAAATTAATAACTTCATAAATATTTACAATGGCTTTTAACTCGTAAACAGATACCGAATTGTGTTTGCAATTTCAAATTGAATTTTTTGTCAGTGATAAACGAACGTCTTAATAAATAGTAGAATGTTCTATTATCACATTTTTGATCTCAACGTACCTACTCCTCAGAGTGTGTGATGGCAAAATCGTCTTCATTTTATAAGAGTTGAAAGTTAGTCCATGTTTAATACTCGTATTCTCGTATACTCGTCGTATACGTGTCGAATACGTGTCGTATTCGACATTTTGTCAGCTTAAGTATTATCGTAGGATATTTATTACTTAATGCTTTGTTGCGCACAATGCGGTCTCTGTTAACATAAAATTATATAAATTTACGAAGTACCGAAAATTTCAAAAACTAAAACCTGACTGCCTATACAGAAAAATACAGTTATGAACGATATACACTAATTTATTAGTTCTAGTGTTTTGAGACATTTTTGTAATAATAATATTACTATAAACACACATTATTACATGTCACATCGTTTGTAAACAATATGCCATAAGTATGGATTTTTTCAATTTATTAACAAAATTAAAGTATACAGGAAACAACATTATTTTTTTTTAATCTCTGTCCGAACATGTAATAAGCCTATTTAACTGATTTTCACGCTATTTACACGTGGCCAAGGTTTAGTTTTTGAAATACATAACCTACTATCATAGAAACAAAAAATCAGTAAATATAATACACTATGTTAGACATCTTAACAATTTTCATTGAACCAAAACATCGTTCACAACTTTTGCATAAGACAGTAATTATTTGTTCGTTCATCAGTACATACATAATATCATAATATAGCAAAGTACTTTCTAGATTCTAAAAATTGGAATTAATATTAAACAGGCACGCTTCTAATACATTACGATCGCTAAGAGTCTAAGCGTTAGCACTAATTTAAAATTTATCAATTTAAATTTAAAGCATTCCCGGAAAAATACAATTATTTATAATATTATATTACAATGGGTCATTTGTTTATTTATATTTAAATGTATATACTTTGTCTGTATTGTATATTAATGGGTTTCTCAATAATATTCTTTAAAATCTGAATATTAAAGTAATAGATACTATTAGTACCTACGTGACGTATATGAATAGTAAATAATATAATGACTATAACTCTTACTTTGGAAAATATATATAATAATAATCAAATAAAGTAAAAACGTCATTCTATTGACTGTTAGCATACATTATTCATTAAAAAAAATACATTTGTGACGTCTAAATACTCGTATAATTTGTTTAATAAATTGTTTTTACCTACATATATTATGCAACATTATACGGATTGTTTATTTAATATTCTCAATTTTATATTGTTGTATACCCAAACATAACTTCCAAAAGCATATCTATTTTACAGGCCCCACGCAGCAGAAAGCGTTCTGTGGTCTGGATTCTACATTTAGCGTTTTGCGTTTTACGTTCTGAGCAACGTTTATGACTTAATATCACCGGATAGATCACAGAACGCTGCATGACAACGCCATGCTATTTTACACACATTACCTAGAACGCAGAACGCAGAACTTAGAACGCCTGAACGCTGTCTGTCTACACGGGCCATAGATCGTTCGAATGTAGACTAATCGGTAACTGCTAGATAATATTATTCGCTGACTCGGTGTCTTTCGGAAGATTCTTTTTATTTCTACGAATTACAAATTAAAACGCAAAAAGAAAACGTTTCTTGGTTTAATCCATGGATAAACTTTAAAGATCCACGCAGAAAAAGCGTTTTGACGTTCGAAATTCCGCTTTTCCTGTAGCTTCATAGCACCGTAGAAGGCAGTGCGGCTTAACCGCCTGTTCGGTGGTAAACAAACAAATAAGAACGAGTACATATTAGGCGTTTTGAAGCGCGCGTTTTTATATTAAAGAGGTTGTTCGAAGATGTACACATGCAAGCGTGCGCTTCTGATCAAGCGCCGGCAGAATTTAGGTCGACCGCGCGTTGCGTTGCATTGCGTTACGTCAGCTGGGTGTTTGTAGATACATGCACCGCCGTGTTGTTGTACATTTGAGCGCGCGCTTCGACGTCCATTTAAGAACTAAACCGGTAGTATGGATACCTTGGCTGCGCTCGTAAAACGCCGTGCTGAGCGCGGTGTATGTAAGCTAATAACGCCTACAGAACGCAACGCCACCTAATGTGCACTTGCTCTAAAAGTTACGACTCTAGGTACGCAAACAGAAAGCGTTCAGGCATTCAGAGTTCTACGTTCTGTGCTACGTTTTGTAACTTTGTACCACCGCGCTGTGTGATATATACGAGTATGTTACATTATAGAGAACGCGAAACGCAGAACGCCTTTGGTTCTTTATGTCTGGCTGCTCTCTCAATTTTTTATTTTATAGGCTTAGATTTAGGATGATAACTTTATTGAAATCAATTCACCGAGATAGTTTTGTCACATGAAATAATTATTGTCTAGTAAGTTCTAGTAGCCGAAGCTAATTTAAACGAGATACATAAGACACTCGAAGCCAATATTGTATGTATTTAATTTAATTACACATTAGGTATTATATAAAAATCTAGAAAATGTATAAATTCACAACCTATTAATGTTCATTTATGTCAAACGTGATTGTGATTTTATTTTCCATACAAACATTACTACGGTCTCTAATAATTTATTGTATAAAACTGCAGGGTTCTAGGCCTTCGAAATATTTTCCTATTATTTACAATAAAACCTATTTTTTTAATATAAACATTGGATTTTCATGTTAGTTTTAATTTAATATAATATAATCAGTAATTAATTTTATTTCATATTACCTATTAATTTTAATGAAGGAAACAGTATTAAAAAAATCATAATAGATCAAGCTTTTTGCTAAGCAGTTGCGCTCATATTGTGTGGTAAATATGCTGATCAATAGGCATTTCCATTTGCCGATTTAACAGCATGTTGGATACACACAACTTTATTTTAGGATGCTGAAACTTTATGCCTTGGTCTACTATTCGGTAACTAAAATTCTTTGCATATTCATATGAATATTCATAGGCGCCGCATTTTTCTGAGGAATTTAAGTGAAAGTTATCATGTTTGGGTCGGTGGAATCAAACCGGGATTTCTGGCATTTTCATAATCAGCTAGGAATACGTTTTCCGACAAGAATAGCCTCTATCCGATGTTATTTTATGAATAGATTTAAGTTTCACTTGCATGTGATTAAAAAGATTGTACCAGACCTAATAATAATTATACTGATCTAAAAACGCACTCTATGATTATTATTTTTCAATTATTGTATTTGTATATTTTTTGCAATCTATTATATAACTTATAAAATAAATAGGCTTTCCATTTTTTAACTGGCAATAAACACAGATTTATATTTGACAATGGATTTTTAAAGCTCAATAAAATAATTATGAATTTGATATTTTGAATTTGATAATGTATTTTGATTTTTAAACGAATTTAGGTATATACATATATTACATAAAAGTAACAAGTAAAGAAAATCTTTGATGTAGTTTGTTGTAGTTTTCATCTGTGTTGAAACCTCTTATTTCTTTATGGGAGCTTTAGCAAGAATGAACTATTCTGTTTTTGCTATTTGCAGAGATAGAGATGAGATTTGTATCGTCAGCTCCAAAATTATAAATTAGATCGCATAAGCTTAAGCTATTAAAGGCAACTTTCTAATTTACAATTTAAGTATAAGAACGATTACATTAAGACCAACACAAGAACTGAAAAGAACCTACGAACACATAATTAAACTCTGCGCATAGGGAATCAGGCAAGGAATTTTGTTTATCTATTCCAGGAAGGAATTTTCTTTATATATTCGAGTAAGGAATTTTCTCCACCGCCGAGAGAGTGTACTCTACTAATAAATTTTCAAATATAGTAATTATGTTTTATATCAAATAACATATTATGATAGGTTGGTACTTTTTCCTTTCAACTAATACAATAAACATTCAACCAGTTCATTAAAGTCTTAATATAATCGTTGTTTATAAATATTTGGTGATATCCTTACATTAAGCATAAGACAAAGTAATACAAAAACAATATCATCTTATAGCTACTAAACTAAATTAGATCCTTTAACTCACTACAAAGCTTTATTTATATTAATATAATAAACTAACACTTTTTAGTAATTAATTAGTTTGGCTAATTCAAACATAACAGTAATACGCAAAAGTTAAAACATTCAGGAGTAGGTATGCTTTGTTATTATGAGAATTGGTACAATATTTTAAGAAAAAATATTTTTTTTCAATTGAATCGCAGATAAAACTCTTTAGGTAATTTACATTTACCAAAATATAATTTACAACCATAAAAATAGACTACATTAGGACTATTATAACAGTTTTTACTCTATTCAAATTAGCTAACAAATTAGGTACTTAACAAGGTTCTGAAAATCAAGTGACGGTAATTCTTTACATTATTAATATTTTTGGTTAATATTTAAAAATAACGTATACTTACTATATAGGTACCTATATTTTTAAAACATGAAATATTTTGTAATAAAAATAATAATTTTACTTTTAAAGAGTGACTAAAAATATTTTAGAGTATAATAAGTATTTGGATAATATATTACTTTGAACGAAGACTTCACGAACAGTCACATAAAAAAGATATTTTTTATTTATATAAAGATAAAAAGATATTTTTTATTTAAATATATAGAAGGAACAAATATACAAAACATACGGATAAAATAGTGTCATTTTATTTAAGTTTCAATTCCGTTGTTATCAACGCGCTAAATTAAATTGCAATAAAAGTAATCTATGTATAATAATTAATAACGGTTTGTTTGGTTGGTATATAATTGGTTGGTAATTAAAATAAAATACTTGATGTTTTGTTAAAATGATTTCAATAAAATTTTATCAATTTCATTAAGGAAATTTTATAATTAACATTTTGTACGGCCAGGAAGCATTCAGGTGTTCTCAGTTCTGCGTTCTGCGCTCAGACCAATTATTGTATAGGACCTGCCTCGCTAGACGTTACTTTTCTGTCAAAGTATATGATCAACGATCTAATGCGATTATAAAAACTGTCTCTATAGTATCGATGTTAAATAGTTGTAATCGTGTTCGTCGGTTAAAGAGCTCCGTAAAAATACCTTTTTGTGTAATTGAATTGTGTAGAAAACGGGCAAAAACTTTTAGTTTAGTATAAGATATATACCAAATCTAAGCTCGTTTTCTTCAGAAAATGACAGACAATTTTGTTCGTGACTATGAGTGTGATACAGGTCCTTCTATAATTGGTCTGAGGTTCTGCGCAACAATTATACCACCGCATTGTCTACGCGGTGCTACGAAATTATTCGTGTACGTAACGCACCACTCAGAACGTCTGAACGCTTACTACGAGTATCTACGGGACTAAACAGTTTGGTACACTGTCATTATTATCTGAATAAAAAAAACCCTTTTACAGTATGTGTACCAACCACATAGCGTCTTATTCACATTGCAACAAAAATATGCTCAATTTTTATTTGATGCAATGTTAATTTTAAATTTTTATAGAGGGCACTTATAAAAAGCACTTAAATTACTATATTACTCGAAAAAATTGCATTAAACTCTTTAATCTATGTTAAGATTATAACAATATAACGTTTATTGTCTATTCACCAATAGTTTTAATTATTGTCTTAATATTATTGTCCTATAAGTTTTAAGGTATAGGTAGAGAAAGCTCGTTACAATGATTATAGTTTAAGGAAAAAATAACAGTCAAGTTATTTATGTTAAAAGACGATTTTTTTATTATTGAAACTATATGTTTCTTTTCAGAAGTAACAAGGTTCTTGTATTTCAAATAGGTTTGTGTCTTTAGATTAGAGTTGGTATAAGTAGTAATTTAAAATAAATTAATTGTTAAAAAAAAAATATTTTAATATAGAATGTAATTTCAAAACTGACGTACAATAACTTATGATTCACGAATGTTTCTATTTGAACAAATGTACGAACACATTTCGATAGTTTTGTATTTGGTTTGCTTTCAGATTTCTAAATTATATTTCGATAAGCTGATTGTAAGACGTTGCTTAAAAGCTTCTCCTTTGAGTATAATTAAGACTTTTCACTTAGATTCTCTAAATGAATGATTTTCTCTGAATAACTTATGACACTTAGGCCCCGCGCAGACTAAAAGCTTTAAGCCGCTTTGAGCTCTTGATTCTGAGCAACGTATGTAACTTTAAACTTACACGTGCTGTCTACGCGGTGTTAAGAAATTACAACACGCAGAACGCCTGAACATTTTTTTGCTTGCGGGTGGTCTCGCCTCCTTTACAGCAGACTAAACCACTATATAGACAAGAAATTTTTAGGTGTTCTCAGTTCTGCGTCTGCGCATTATACCACCGCATCGTCTACGCGGTGCTACGAAATTATACGTGCACGTAACACATCATTCAGAACGTATGTACGCTTACTACGAGTATCTACGCGGGGCCTTACTTTGCTTTGATTGGGACTAAACAGTTCGGTACACTGTCATTATTACCTGAATAAAAAAAAAAACACTTTTTTAGGGTGTGTATCGACTTTTTTATGTATATATGTAATCTGTCAGTATTAGACATATTAGCGCCTAAATGGACCGATTAGAAGTGGTTGCTAAGTAAATATAATGAACATACGATGAGACATGAAACAAAGTTTCTCAAACAAAAGTAACGTTGTGTATTATTATTTACGAATAATTTATCTCGTACTTACGAGTATTTTTTGCTTCTCCAGATACGATACTCGTACTAGTTTGCTGAATTAGTGTAATTAATCCTAAGTTGTGGATGCTTTGTTCTTCAGATGTTTAATTGGATATATTTTTTGGATGTATTAAATAAATTCTTAAATAAGAAAATATACCTATTAAAAACTCTAAATTTCAACGATAAAAATAAATTATTGGAGATATGGTACTTAGGATATGCAAAGAGGTATTACTAATTATTATTATTATTTTGCTATAATAATATAAAAGGGACCACTTTAAAAAACGTGGGTGTTTTCGTCAGTTAAATTTAATAAGCACAGCCAAAGTTTTGCGGTGGATTCGATATATTTTTGTTCCTACAAAAGGTTTCTATGTCTCTCGACGATGTATACTTGGAAAGCCTGTTCAAATTTTTACTAATACTGTAAATGATAAAAATATAATATAAATTACACGAAGAAAATGTATGTTGTTTTAATTTTTCAATGTTTTTTTTAATTCAGCTAACCTTTCGTGAATATTCTTCATTATACATTAATAATAATTTTGGGGGATTTTTCTACGTCATTGCGAATAAAAATGTTTAATGAGATAAATTTCCAAGTAAATACAGCGTCGTATCCAAATTTGCTTACCTCTTCGGTGACAAACTTTGAACATAGTTTGGGTCCATTTCATCCAAATCCCTCCCCTTAGTTTCTGGGACACAGCACACGACGAAGCACAGTCCGCCGACGCTTATAGAGGCGTACAACCAGAACGCTCCGTGCAATCCCAGCGCCTGCTGAAAATCCACGAACGTTTTGACACCGACAAAAGCGCAGAGGTAACTGAAGGCGGTGGCCATCGCACTTCCAAACGCTCTGTACTCCAGAGGAAACAACTCGCCGATCAACAGCCAAGAGATCGGGCTCATACCCAACGAAAACGCAATCGTGAAAACCAGCACACACAGCAGAGGAATCCAGTCGTTCTGTCCGACAGTTTGGTGAAACATGACATTCTGTATCCTCTGGTTCCTGTGAACTTCCTCGTAGTACGCGTAGCTGCCGAACCCGGCGAGCGCCATCGACATCAGGACTGAGCTCACGATGAGCAGCGGAAGACGGCCCACTGTGTCGATCAGCAACCCTGACAGGCAGGAGGCGAGCAACTGAACAAAGGATACAGCTATAGCCGCTCCGTGAGGATTCATTCCACCGAAAGTTTTTCTAAAAATTGGCACAGCGTAAAAGGAGAAGGCGTGAGCACCCGAAAAACGCTGAAACATCATCAAGCCGCAAGTCACGAGAATCGGACCGAGAAGACGATTGGCAGTTCTGACGTCAAAAGAATGAATTAGTTGACTGCTCGACATTTGGCTCTGGCGTTGGCTGAAATTCTTGCTGGCTAAAACATTGGTTCTTATTGTGGCTAATTCTTGAGCAACATCGGAATTCGGTCCGCGTAGCCAAAGGAGACTTTTGTAGGCTTCTTCGTCTTTCCCAATGAGCACGAGGTAGCTCGGCGTCTCTGGTATGTACAGGACCGTGCAGAACAGCAGGAGGGGAGCGGCCGAGATGCACAGGGCGAGCTGCTGCCAGTCGAGATAGGCGCCGATGGTGAAACTGAACAACACGCCGAGATGGCCGACGATCTTCAACACGGCGCTCAGGCAGCCTCGGATGTCAGGCACGGATATTTCGCTAATGTAAACCTGGAAATAAAAAAAAATATTTTGAAAATTTTCATAGGATTAAAAATTTTGCATTTTCTTGATTAGTAATAATTTTTTGTATTAAACATGTACTCAGTTATTTGCTAATGTTTAGCATTTTCATATTTCGGACTTTTAATTTCAGAGCACGAATAACACATAACACAAAATATTTTCTGGTGCAGATATGAACTGTGAAAACTGTGAGTGAAATCTGTTTCATGCGAACACAATGAAGCTTTGTACGCCGCGGGCCGGTAACGGCTTTTTAGAACATTCTAGTGAATATAAAATAAAAGCATTGTATAAATACGAATATAACTGAAAACTATGTTTTGTTGCTAACTGCCTCGCTCTAGTTGCGTATCATGAAGTTCCGGGTTCAAATCTGGATAAAGAAACAAACAGATGCTATTTCAGTAAAAGTCAGGGTGGTACATAAATTTTGTCCCGATCAATATATTTTCTAATTTGATAATTTTAGTGTCACCTACAGAGTCAAATATTATCATTCTCCGCTAGCCAATTCAAATTAGTTCAAAGTGGTTTTATTCTACTTTCCTATGGAATTTTTAGTTGAGGAAGCCTAAAATTCGTCACATCGACAGCACCCGGCGCCGCCCGTGCCTTATGGGACAATACCTGAGACAGCATGGTGAGTATGGAGCAGCAGAACCCCCCGAGGAAGACGGTGACGCACATCATGCGCACGGACGTGGCCAGCACTGTGAGTAGCCATGACAGGCTGCACGGCGCCGCCGCCAGCGACAGCACCCGGCGCCGCCCGTGCCTCACGGGACAATACCTGAGACAGCATGGTGAGTATGGAGCAGCAGAACCCCCCGAGGAAGGCGGTGACGCACATCATGCGCACGGACGTGGCCAGCACTGTGAGCAGCCACGACAGGCTGCACGGCGCCGCCGCCAGCGACAGCACCCGGCGGCGCCCGTGCCGCATGGCAGCACCGCCCGCCATGCCGCCGAACAGAGCACCTTCAATGACAAAATCATCCAATGGCTCAGAACATACGCAAATAGCAAAAAACTTCTTTAAAATGCTCATGATAGTCCACTTTTTTCCCTCCGAATCCCTCCATTATTTAATTAATCTGTATAAATAAGATTTTCTACAAATATATCCTCGTGCGCGCGGCCCAACAACGGACGTTGACCCTAAGAGGCAGAAAATATTCTGCCTCAATGTGGCGTTTAGATCGGTAAAAGTCACGTGTATTTGAGGTTTTCTGATTGGCTGGCATTGCAAATCATTACTTGTGCAAAGTAATAATTTTACAACGTCATCAACAGGACTCGCACTGAGTCTATCAACATGATTTCTTGGGAGTTTAAAGTTTTAGAAATCTAATATGCATAACCTAATTACAAATCAGATTCAATTCAATATACTTTATACAAATCAAATCAAATCATTTATTTGCTAGAATGTGGTACATGTTTTGGTCTTAAAATTATTGAGTCACCTATACATTCAACTGATTACAGTATGCAAGATTTTTACAATTAAAATATAAATTTCAATAATTTATCCTAATAACATAATTATGTTTGATGTGAAATTTATAATACGGATAAGATATGAATGAAGATTTAAAAACGTCTTACCAAGAAAAGATAACGAAGCAAGCCATGAGGCCTGTTGGTCAGTGAGCTGGAAGTCGCGTCGCGTCGCATTCCCGGGCCCCTGCAGCGAGGCGATGGCAGGGGAGCTGTAACCCTTGCCCAGCCCGGCTGAGAAGGGTGCCAGAGACACCGCCAGGGCTGCTATCACCTGGAATACAGAAGCTCTAGTAAAGTTTGACGTTTGTTGAAGATTCCTTGGAAAGCGTTCAGAACCAACATTTCTATTCTAAAAGAAATAAAAATAAAAGAAAGACTTTCGTCGACTGTGCAATTATGGGTATGAATTTCTAGAAATCAGGTCAAATCAGGAAGATCGAAAGGATAAGGTCACAATGATCCATGGTAGAGTGTTCCCATAATCAAGCCAATGGCCAAAAATGGAGGAGCGTTTCACAGGAAATGTCACCATCGCTGCAGCCACGACCACTGTGCCAAGTTAAAGTGCACAGTTAAAAAAACTATACACACGAATTCATCACGAATTCTTGGGAATGTTTTACTTTGTAACTTTAGTAATGGGTTTGAAGTGTGCTAAGAATAAGATATCTTTTGGCGTAACAAAAAAATCTTAGTCTACAAGTAAATATAACTTATTCAGACTGTGACACAATTTTTGGGAAAATTTAAGATGTAGCGGGATTTGTCACTCACATTTGGTCTTCCATAAAGCATGATTGATTTACGCTGCACCGATGTGACGTTGTTTTAGGTCGATTTATGAGTAGTGATCAAACCAATACAACTTCTGTTTGTTACCAATTGTTTAATTACAAAAATCATGTTAATTTAGCTAGTGTTTTATATTTAATCATGATAAATAAGTAATATTTGTATTTTTGTTACAATAGACTAATTTAAAAAATATCCACCTCGCAAAACCCCGGTTACCTGTCTATAAGTTTATATGGTATTACTTTATATATTAAGATATTTTCTTTCAAATCCTGTATCGTTATTTTTTCGTGCTCAATTTTCTTTCAAACAATCACAGTTTCCCGGAGGTGCGGGCTATCTCATTTCCGTCTACACAAATATCTACGAGGCCACAACGTAAGTATTTCCCCGTCCCCGGCGCGGGCGTGGGTAAACAAAGAGACAATTTTCTCAAGTGTCGAAATAAAACATTCCTTGTCACGTACTGTAAAGGCTCGCGCATATTTGGCTTCACAACAATTTTCCTATAGGTATTTTAAAAAATACATAGGTTTGCGTTTGAATACCTAATCTGCCTCATCGAAAGCAATGATGAGGTCTAAGATGAAGCGCGTTTGCCTTAAAGATGCCTATTCACTCTTGCCTTGAAGGTGCTCAAAATATACGTGCCAGGAAATATAGATGCTTGAAGAGCGTTCCACATCTTAGCAGTTCTAATTTAGTCTAATTAGTATAGTTTTAACGAGCCAATAAGCACATTAGGTTGCACAACAATTCATCTATACCTGCTTTTATAGCAATTTAATTTTAGTAAGGCTCGTAGTTTGAAAAGCGGTTCTAAGCTGCTGTGATGGCAACCATGCATCGGAAAGTATGGTGCCGGTCAACCACTACCACTAGTTAGGCCGACAACATGAAACGGACTTGTAAAACCTCTTAGGATGTGCTTATAAGGCGAACCTGCTCCAGAAAAACTCGAATGACGTCAAGGACAAACCAGCATGTCAAAACCAAAGATTATTTGAAAAAGGCTTTGTTTACAAGTACTTTTAAAACGTTATGATAGGTGTTAAGAAATGTCGAATTCAAGTAACGAGGGTTCCAAAGCGCAGTTGTTTCTTATTACATTTATAAGTTGCTCAAGTCAGTGGTGTTAGGCAGTCATCCAGGCCTGTGTCCAGCTGTGGACGGATTAGTGGACGGGTATCAGTTGATTTTGTTAATAAATATCGTCGTTATCAACCCATATTCAGCTCACTGCTGAGCTCGAGTCTCCTCTCAGAATGAGAGAGGTTAGGCCAATAGATTGGCAGACTTCACATACGCAGAGAATTAAGAAAACTCTCTGGTATGCAGGTTTCCTGACGATGTTTTCCTTCACCGTTTGAGACACGTGATATCTAATTACTTAACTTATGGAGAGCCGTGATAGTCCAGTGGATACGACCCCTGCTTCCGATTCCGGAGGGTGTGGGTTCAAATCCGGTCCGGGGCATGCACCTCCAACTTTTCAGTTGTGTGCATTTTAAGTTAATTAATACAAAAAAACTTAATAGAAAAGTAAAGTTAATTAGGATTTAAAGTGAAATTTGGTAATGCAAGGCACGGGCTTTATTATCTAAATACAATGAGTATTCTCAAGTTTCTCTCTTATCTGTAGAAATTTTTCGATACAGTAATGGGAACGTTTGCCGTTCAATGAACCGCGTCCGAGGCACGTTGCCGACGTGACGTGGAATGCTTTATTTAAAAACGCTAAAGAAAATTGACGATAGTACCTACCGTTACCTAATCTCCAGCCTCTTAGTTTCCTTCGCTTTATTGATCTACTGAAGGAAAATTACTCCCTTTTATGTCAAGTTTCAGTAAAGTTACGAGTTTTTCATATATATTGTACGTATATATATTTCGTATATATATACGAGATATACATGTCTATGTATCCATACTAATATTATAAAATGTGAATGTGTGCGCCTGTTTGTTTGTCCGTATTTCATGGCAAAACGGAGCGACGAATTGACGTGATTTTTTAAGTGGAGATAATTGAAAGGAGAGTGACGTAGGTTACTTTTTATCCTTTTCTGACCCCTCACTTTCCTAAAATGGGAGGTGGAAATTGTATGGAACATTTCACAATTTAGAAGGTAGAAAGCTAAAAATTGGTATGCAGACTGTTTGTGACAAACAAAAAAACTGTGCATCATTTTTTATCCGCCCCCAAAGACTATTAAGGTACTTTTCGCAGTTTTCAAGGTAGCAACTAAAAATCGTAACACAGAGGTAGGGTAGACGTAGGCTAGGGGTAGTGTAGGGTAGGGAAGAAGTGTCCGTCCGCTAGTGTTTACATACATACAAAAATCCTACGGCACTGTTGCTTAATCCGTTCATAGCGGACGACTACTAACTATGATATGTTATGCTTTCAAAATCTTTGTACGACAAACGTTTTGAAGTTTCGCGATGAGTACCCATTTGCTTTTATATTTTTTATAGATGATGTATTCTTTGGAATTTTTATTTGAAATAAAAAACTTGTTGGAGCCTCACTGAGCAGTTGCAGAAACTTTAGCTATCTCGGGCTAGGTTATTGTTTTCTGTGGTTATGGGCGAATCCGGGTTGCAATGGGCTACAGCTTAGACAGACATTGACACCGAGTCCCGTTACTGTGGGTGGAACTGTCAGTGTCAAAAGCAAGCGGAAGACTTATTATATTATAATAATATTGGTAGATTAAATCACCCAATACTGATAAGTTATATAGATAGTCTGAATTAATCTTAAGCGGAAGGCTTTAAAAACCCAATTGCAATTTAAACTCAAAGTTTCCTAATTGCTGAGAAAATACAAATACACTCAATCAGCTCGAAAGTTTCCTCTTCACAGAGTTTTCAATATTAATTCGTTCCAAACAGCTTTCGCAACTGTTAAATTATTAAAAGTTAACTGGAAAGCGCTCGTTTTAATCTTAATTTGGGTCTGTTTGGCCCTTCAAGAAACCTTTTATACATTACGACAAAGATAAATCGTTTCCAATAATATCCGACGTATAGTAGATCTTAGATCTTAAATTAATCAGAATTAGATTGTTGATACGCAAAAATTTAAATTAATATATCTATATTCTCCATCTCTCTCTATCTATCTTCCATATCTCTTCCATTATATTCCTAAAGATCTTCAGGCTCATCTAATCAATCATCATCATTTTGTCAGTCGATGGACGTCCACTGCAGGACATAGGCCTTTTCTAGGGACTTCCAAACAACCGATACTACGCCGCCTGCATAAGCTTAAGTTACTTATTCACAGTTTTATGATTAGTGAAGAGCTCTAAACGACGCCGACGGCCTCCGTGACGCAATGGTTCGCGCGATAGATTTACAAGACGGAGGTCCTGGATTCCCCGGCTGGGCTGATTCAGGTTTTATTAATTTGGTCTGGCTGGTGGGAGGCTTCGCCCGTGAGGCTACCTTACCTTACCGGCAAAGACCAAACGATTTAACTTTCCAGTACGATGTCATGTAGAAACTTAAAGGGGTGTGGATTTTCATCCTACTCCTATCAAATCAGCCCGCTTCCATCTTAGATTGCGTCATAACCATCAGGTGAAATTGTTGTCAAGGGCGAACTTGTAAAAAAAAAAAGTCATACGAACGTACTACGGTACTATGCTCTCTCACTCTTCGATGCAAACTTAGAGATTGCAGTAGCACGACAGTACTACAAGTAGGTCTTCATACTCGTACTGAGAAACTATGAATATTTAATATCGTGTCGTTGTCGCCAACTCTAACAGAATGTTGTATAAATGGGTCACGACCCTTAAAAAAGGGGTTGGCAAGAAGTGGATGACCTTTTTTTCGATGTTGCTTTTTTGCAGCGTATCGAATTGTTTTCCTGAGATCGCAGACGAAATGAATAATTCCAATAGCAATAAAATATTATATTATTTTTTTTTGGGTGTAACAAAACCGGTGGACAGATATTGTTGTTTTTTTTAATTGAACAATAGTTGTAAATATAGTAAATAGATTCTAGGATTTTTTTCAGTTCCATAACATTAATTATTTAAGTCAAAGAAAAATCCGAATCCCATGCGAATGAAGTGGTGTGTAACAACAAGTATGTTTATATTGATGTATCAACATCATAAGCCTGCAGATTAACATTAATCTTCACAACGGGTTAAGGACGGAAGCCCTGCGTCTAATGCCCGTGTAAACTTTAATAGGGTTAACGTTAAGCTGGGTTGCCACTTGCCTACGTCCTAGTACTATTTACTTGGATAGCGGCACTCACTAATTATTACTGAGGGCCTAGACCCTGCGTGTACTATATGTCGTATAGTCATCAATGCATAAATTCTAAGAAGTTCCCAAACAGCCAGATAATTGTACTCTAACGTACATAATGTTACTAGATCATAATAAAAGTAAAAACTCTACGTTTCGCTGATCAAAGGTGGACAACTCACTGCAAAATGTAGACGATGACAAAGGGAATGTAGGTAGACCAAGGGAAAACTGGCAAATCCTCTCATCATCATCATTAACAGCGCATGTTTGTCTCACTGTTGAGCACGAGTATCGTCTTAGAATGAGAGGGGTAAGGCTAGTCCACCACGCTGGCCCAATGCAGATTGAGAGATTTCACACACGTAAAGAATTATAAAATTTCTCAGGTATGCAGGTTACCTTGCGACGTTTTTCGTTCACCGTTTGAGACACGTGATATTTAATTACTTAAAATGCACAAATTTCGAACCTACGCCCTCCGAATAAGAGACAGAGGTCATGTCCACTGGGCTTACACGACCGCTGAGAAAAATCCTCTACGTTTACCTAATCACACAATTTTGACGGGAAAAACTAATTTACCAGCAAAATGTTTTTGCCATACTTCCATTTGATGAACGGTCCAATTCATCAAAAGCGAGTATTAGTAAGCTGAACGTATTAAAATGACTGTCACGAGCACTGGGAGGCCACGTTCCACTTTATTCGGCGCCACAACCGCAGAGCTCTGAGATTGCTCGTGAGTCTAGATTAGCGGCTTATGCGTCAACACATACGTCCCAAGTCTCAACTCCCTAACTTTGACGGCTCATGTCATAGACAAATGAAAACCATAAAGGTCTTTTGAGATATAACGGGACGTATTGACAAAGATAATAAAACAAGTACTATATTTAGTAGTAGTACTTATGAGATCAAAAAAAATAATACCCTCGCTCAGTTTAGTGTAGGCTCTTCGCAGATCAAGGCAACTTTGGATCCCTAGTAACTTTAATTTTAAGATTTCCACTTTAGTTATCACCATTGTATATATCTGACGTTACAGAAGTGCTTGTAAACTAAGCCTAAAGTGTTTTTCAGATAGCATAGGTAGAGGTACATTGAAGTAAATGAATTTTACTTTGACTTTGACATCTTCACTCGAGAAGTATTCGTATAAATGGAACTTAATTAACAAAGAGATTATTTTAAAAGAGCAACTGTTAAGTTTCTGCAGAATTTGCAGAAGAATCAGAATCTGAACAGTAGAGACGGAGAACAACAGAATAAATGAAGAATGAATAAGAACACAAATTCTGGAAAAAGATACATTAGGTCTACAGAAACGATCAGTCTTCCAAATATAACCCTCAATAGACGACCCACAGTGTAGAACCTTTTATTATTTTATTTACCCAACTATGAACGGAAAAGTCTGGTGCTTGCAGTATTAAAAGAGTTCAGAACTCAGACTCGCTTTAGTTTTGGACACAACTTTTACCGTTTCCGTATTAGTTTTGGGGACACGTATTATTCGAAGTTTTCTGCGAATAAAGAAGCAGCTTTATTTAAAAAGGTCTGTGTGTTATTTAGTGTTTCTGAACATACTCAGACGGGGAAGTTTACAAATTAACAGTTGGTACTTTTGGACAATAGCTAATATCTGATATCTCAAACTTCTAACTTCAAACAAATGCTTACTAAAAATGACACCAGTTAATTGATGCATGACACCAACATTATAAACCAAGAAGATATCTTTGAACGGACTTTTAACGCAAATAAATAAATAAATCATTATTAACCAAAAATATACACAAAAACCAAGTATTTCATTGCCTGTGATCTCCACAGTAGATTGATCTGTATCGTAGAGACCAAATCGAAAGTAAATCGAAGTAGATTCATTTGAATCTGTGAACGTGTTGGCGTACCAAGTTAAAATAATAATCTACATTAAATACACACGACTCATACATATTGTCCCTTGAAGGAATCGGAGAGGTTAAGAGCGCGCAACGCATCGGTACGATATGGATAAAATTCAAAGCGCAAACGAGACGCCGAATTATGACTTTCACGTGAGTGAAAAGCACGGAGCAATTGACGCGCGACGCAAATTTTATGACGTGAGCGCCAAAACCATTTTTACCTAATTGCAAGTAAATTAAACAACATAACGAAAAACAAAATGGCCATGTTCAAGATATATACCTAATTTTCTATACAAAATAAAAATTTTAAAAATAAGTTTGCTTTTCCTGAGATTGAAAGCAAAATGTGAGCAAAACATGTATTTTTCAAAAAAATAAACTATCGAGAAAAGTTTTACAAATTGTGTATTTTGTATAGTCCACTTTGAAATATCATTTTACCAAACATCATCAGGCTCCTAACTTTTCCAGAATCTGAGATCCAGAACCATTTGTAACCACCAAATTACATATTGCACACTCTTAATCTAGAGTTGTATTAAATAACGTTCAAAAACTTTCTGGACTGTGAGAATATTCCTGATTCTTTTAATATAATATAGGATCAGGACTATTCTCACATCATCATCATCAGCCCGTATCGGCCCACTGCTGGCTGGACGCCTTCCTCATTCAGCCACTTCCCACTACCTTCTTAATGTCACCGGACCATCTAGCTGGAGAGCGTCCTACACTGCGATTGCTGGTACGTGGTCTCCACACCAGAGCACGTCTGCCTCAGCAGCCATCTGTTATGCGAAAAATATGGCCGACCCACTGCCACTTCAGTAAGCTAAACTTTTGGGCTACGTCGATTGATTTCGTTCTCCTACGAATTTCCTCATTCTCACAGTGCCAACAAACCCTATCGTTTAAAATATCCTCAGTCTTGAGCGGAGTCTCACATAAGACGCCTTTAGATCCCCTCCGTCCCTACGCGCTGAAGCTCTCCACTCTGATTGAGCTATAATACCTAGCTCTAGTTCTTAAACCTGCCGTGATATTGCTGCAGTCACATTAGAGAGTTAACAGCAAATATACAATTATAAAAGAGACTATTTTAAACAAACTATAAAGTTTATAATATACAAGTACGTTTCCACCCAAGCCGTAACAATGTCATCGCAAGGTCTGACCGCTCGCCGCATGCGACACAATGGCAGCTTTTGTTTATCAGGGGCTCGCAGAAACCTGCGCCATTCAATTTGTCCGCTAATCACTAACAGAATGTACCAGTGAGATGTTAAGGAATAGAAACCATTCTTTGTTATAATGGTCAAATTATACAGGTTGAGGTTATAAAATGTGGAGCGAATTCCGAAACATCTGAGACAAGTGAAATATACAAACATAAAGGAATTTTGGATAAAAGTTTAAATTGCTCTATATTTTTTTTTAAACAAATTAAAACAGCAAAGAGAATTATTTTTACACGCTCATACTTGGAAGTCACGCGATTAAATAATAGTAATAGATGTATTTTTTAATAGTCTGTAAATAAACTATGATGCAGTTCGTGGTGAAAAATGTGCTTGCCTAGACGGTGGTCTAATCACATGGAATCGCATGGGATCGCTTCGCAAAATATTAGAGTTTAGAGACATAGAAATTGATATTCTAGTTCTCAGAACCTTGATGCATGGTGTAGATGCAGTTTATATATTGTCAATTACAAAAATATTTTCTCTTGTAGAGTTGGTATTGTATTAAACGCAAAAAGATGTGTTTGATTTTCATCAAACACATCTTTTTGCGTCGAGGGTTAAAAATGGAAAACTTCTTCTCCAATATTAGTTTACAGAGTCCTAGTCAGGGTAGGTAGTACATTTATACAAGTATGAAGTGCACGCCAATGGCAAGTTGATTAACTATATCAGTAGCTGAAGTTATTTGTTGTGGCTGCCTTATTGTTTATTAGCTATACAAGGCCTATGATGACTTTTGCTACAAAGCGTTGGAGTAGATATCTTTAGCATTTTGCCTATTGACTTATTGACGCCAACCATCTGACTAATCTACTTATCTTTAATGCGGTTAGTTTTTCATAAGCTTTACACTTCGTTCCCAATAATCCCACCCACAGGCACTCCTATCAAAGGGCTTACAAGTAGATATTAGGATTTTTATTTTTTACTCAAACTTAATACAAAGGCATCATAACGATACTTAACCCACTTTTAATAAAAGCGCAAGGCCAAACATTTGCCGGACAAGCTTGGCTCGAAATTAGGTTAAGATTAACCCGACCACTCGGTGACAAGTGGCCATCTTGATAAATCGGCCAAGAACAATTTGATATTGCTACGTAAATGTTACCCTTTTTATGTGACATCAGAATAGCGTATTGTGATGAGCCAGCGGTTTCTAAAGAGGCTCAAAAGCGGGATGTCCCACTGAGATGTTATTACGTATAGAGTCTCAATTAATAGGGTTTCTATCAACCATATAAATACATGTCTATATAATTAAGATTTACAGTAAGGAGTGATATATCGCTCAACATATTATCATATTAAAAACCAATACAATACCAACTCTACAAGAGAAAATATTTTTGTAATTGACAATATATAAACTGCATCTACACCATGCATCAAGGTTCAAAATTTAGTTCTGGGGGTGAAAGTGGGGAAGAATAACTCAAGTGGTGTCTCAAAATGTAAGCGCACTGAAAGAGCATATTGATGACTTGATCGAGAGTGTTCTTAGCTTCGTTTGATGAGAAAATTTATTGTGGGAAAATTGGTACATGGAAAGATTGTTTTTTTTATTTTGGAATAAAAATAAATAATTTTTGGAATAAAATCCGGCTCACAGATAGAAAGAATTTCTGGCATCAAAGTTTTTATTATAGATAATTTCATGATTTTGGGAAGCTCATGAAATTATCTTCTAAATATATTTTCAAAAATTTTCTATTTTAAAATGAGCGCAGTAATTTTTTTTTATTTTGAAGAAATAATCCCAATTGTAATTTAAAACCACTTATTCTTCCTGTTATCTAATCTACCAAAAATAACTAATAAGTCCCCGTGACGCTTGAGTAAGTGCACTTTTAGCGTCATGGACTCCCCTGCCACGTTATTGTAAAATAGAATAACGTAAGACAGGTTGAATTAATAAGTAATAAGTTTTATTGCGACATTTTCATATAAAAAGTAATACATAACCTAAAAATGAATGCAGCACATCTGGAAAGGGACGGCCATTACTCAAAGCTGAGGGCCTTTTATGACGCTAACGCAGCTGTAATGACAGTAATTATGCTCCTTCCAGCCCGCTTCCACCCTGATAACGCTGTTTACACACTGTAGCTTAATCGTTGTGGGAAATAAAAAGCTAATTTTAAAAAATGTTAGTCTCTGTACCAATGAAAACATTATTGTTTTCAACTAGGACGAGGGTATTTTTTTTAGTTTTATAATTTTTGGAGCGTGGTTTTATTAGATGTCGGCTTTTAGATTTTTGTTAATGGTACTTAATATTTTTTATTTATTTATAAACTAACCAATATCTATCTTTTCAGGGTTCCGAACATCCGGGTACAAAGAGGGAACACTGTGTCTTTTACTCCGTCTGTAACATCAATTGTTCCGCACTGCATCGATAAAGGTGAACTGTGGTATCAGTTCCTGTGACCGTTTTAAAGGATTCCAAAAAAGAGGAGTTTCTCAATTCGTCGATTGTTTTTTTTATTAACTAACTTAATTTTTAAATAACAAATATAGACAGTAAAATTTTGAATGCAACAAAACAAACCTGCGGCAAATGTCTGGACTTGCGCGGCGCCGGCGGCTCGCCCCCCGCCCCGGATAAGCACTTCCCGTTCGGCACTCCCCCGCTCCCCTTCACCTCCTCCCGCTTCTCTGGCAGCCTTATCGGTATGTTGTGTTTCTCGAAATATCCGTTCTGTATCATTTGGTCCAACGAAACCTCTAGTTCTCTCACAGCAACCACCTTACGCCCGCAAACCGGGTCATCGATAACCATCTTCCGACAACCGGACACTTCTGAGAATTTAACTATCTTCTTCGTTTCATCCTTTCTCGGTTTCTTCACTTGGTTCACTTGGTCCTTCTCAGGCGGATCCGTCGTCCAGTATTTGACATTCTTCTCTGACAAACGCAACGGTTTGCAGACGGCCACATTCTTTGGCTTCTGATTTGGCTGTCTAGTTATAGAGTTTGGTCTACGTTCGTTTCGATCTGTTAGCCTTATTTCGTTTCGTTTTATATCGATTCGTTTTTGTATATGTTCATAAGATTCTCGCGGCTTTAGTCTCTCTGCTTCGATTCTGAAGTCGTAATAGTCTTTTTTGTATCGGCGGTGATCGTCGTTGTAGTGCTGATTTCTTGGTAAGGAATTATATTTGCTGACGTATGTCGTTTGTAAGTTCAGATACTCCGGTCTGATCGGTCTGAATAATGAAAGACGCCCTTGTGCCTCATCGAAGTCCGAATATATGTCTTCGAACACGTAACCGTTTTTTCTCTTCGGTCGTTCTATTTGATCGAAGCGCTCCGTTCGAATGCGGTTTGGTTCTGAACGTTGCACTTCGTATCTACTTGCTTCGTGTCGCCGCCTTCGTTCGTACTCGTAATCGAAGTCTAAATGTCGGTCGTAGAGCAGTCTCTCGCGGGACCCAGCCATTCTTTTATTAGGTTTCCTGTAAAAGAAAGGTTGAATTTTAATGAGGGCTTTGTAGGATCCGACGAATTGAGGGAATTCGCTGACTGCGGAATTGAGGGCTGTTTTTTCCCCGAGACCAAGTTATTAAGACGCTATCGGTAGATTTTTGTGCATAGAAATACAAAGCTAATTGAGATCCTACATTTTCTTTTTTAAATTGTCGAATATTAGGTAAATAAATATTTTAATTAAATAGATCATATTGTCAGTTCTTTGTACATACAAACCTACTTTACCTATGTCTGATTTAGTAAACTACTACTTTGCCTATGAATAATAATAATTATGAACAGTTGATGATAATTAATATTTCACAGATTCACAGAATTTTTACTCAAAACATTAATGGATAAAGTATTGTATGTCGGATAATCTTATTAATTAGTATAGAACGCATCCGATACTGTAATAGATAAAGGCTCTGAGGCTTACGATTAAACCATTAAAAAGGGTATCGAACGCTGTGTTGCCGATATTCATACCACAATTCAATATTGAAATGGGCTGAATGTGAAATTAATATAATCTTGTTAGCTTTGCGCCGGTTCCAGACCATTTGCATGCGAACCAATTACTGTGGCTGCATCATATGCATGTTACATATCATGAATTTTACATCACTAATTTATTATTTGCTCATATTTTAGATGACTTGAGTTATAGAAAATAAGTGAAATACATTTATGTAAAACTTTTTAGTTGTCCGGAACGCCAAACCGATTGGCGATACGACTTTGTCGGTAGGGTGGTAACTAGCCACGGCCAAAGCCTCCCACCAGCCAGACCTAGTCGAGTATCGAACCCATGACCACCGTCTTTTAAATCTACCGCACACACCACTGCGCCACGGAGGCCGTCGAAATCTATACTTCTATACTAATATATAAAGCTAAAGAGTTTGTTTGTTTGATTGAACGCGCTTATCTCAGGAACTACTGGTCCGATTTGAAAAATTCTTTCATTGTTAGATAGCCTATATATCGAGGAAGGCTATAGGCTATATATTATCCCCGTTTTCCTACGGGAACGGGAACCACGCGAGTAAAACCGCGCGGCGTCAGCTAATCATAAAATAATCAAGCTACAAAAACTTGTCAGTCGTACTTCGCGTCTTTGATTATGAACTTAACAGTAGGTAGTTAGTTAGTAGGTAGGCAAAAAGTTAAGAGAAAAATTATAGTAAGATGGTAAAAGATATGACGGTTGGATTTCATTCTTATCCACGCACTGCTGCTTCACTCGTCGCCATATTCTGAGCTCGTCAACTTTTTACGACGCATCGCTTTGGAATTTCGTATTTGGTAAGTTGCTCGTACGTGTTGCGTCATAACGCGCACCCTCGTAAACGGTTGGAAGTTCTGAGATATTAAGAGATATTGCATACTTTCACTGACTGTCAAAAATATTTGTTAAATTATTATTTTGTGTGACCACTATTATTTTCTATACAGCTAAGTAGCCGTATCTGCATGGATACCACAATTAGAATATAACATAGGAGTATAAATAGGTATTACATAAAGTATTCTATAACTGCATGCAATGGGATTTCAGCAGCTCATTTAAGGATGTAGTCATCATGTCACAGACTCTGGATGACCTTAGTACCATGCTCAATGACCTCAGCAGCGTTTCTCAACAGCTGGGCCTGAAAATGAACATGGCCAAAACAAAAATAATGTGTAATGCTCATGTATCGCTCCACCCAGTTACAGTTGAGAACGCTGCACTCGAAATTGTAGACGAATACGTATACCTAGGACATATGATCCAGTTAGGTAGGTCCAATTTCGAGAAAGAGGTGAACCGTCGAATCCAACTCGGCTGGGCTGCATTCGGGAAACTTCGCGACATCTTTTCGTCCGAAATTCCTCAGTGCCTGAAGACAAAAGTCTTCGAACAGTGCGTGTTGCCAGTGATGACCTATGGTTCCGAGACTTGGTCGCTAACTATGGGCCTCATAAGAAGGCTCAGAGTCACACAGCGGGCGATGGAACGAGCTATGTTAGGAGTATCTCTGCGTTATCGAATCAGAAATGAGGAGATACGCAGAAGAACCAAAGTCACCGACATAGCTCAACGAGTTGCGAAGCTGAAGTGGCAATGGGCGAGGCACATAGTTCGAAGAGCCGATGGACGTTGGGGTCCCAAAGTGCAAGAATGGTGACCCCGCACTAGTAAGCGCAGTGTTGGCCGACCCCCTACCAGGTGGACTGACGACATCAAGCGAGTCGCAGGGATTCGCTGGATGCAGGTGGCTCAGTATCGTGATGTTTGGAAGTCCTTACAAAAGGCCTATGTCCTGCAGTGGACGTCCATCGGCTGATATGATGATGATGATGATGATGATTTAAGGAAGAAGGTCATATTATGTTACTAACTGAGTTTCCAAAAATTACCTCGACCGATTATCATCATTACAGACCAAAGAATGATATATTCATGTCCATGGTACGCGGCCTATATGTTAAACTGTGCCAAGTAATACATTTATGGCTGTTAGTGACTTACGGCGACTTTGACGCCATTATAATTACGTACGAAAGAAGAAACCCAGTCTCCATACAAACTCCGGGCCAAATTATACAAATGATACAGAGCTGAAAATTGGCCTTTAATTAGAACAATAATTGGTTGTTACAGGTGGGCAATAATTCGTATCCCTTTGACATAATATTCATTGCCTTATCTGTGTCTAACTGACAGGCGACAGTTTTAATAAGGATTTGACACTAACTTGACACATCGAATCAAATTTGATATTTGTCAATGACATCCCATTCATTGATTGACTCTGAGCCCGCTGACTGAGCCTTCATAAAACGCACATTACAAGGCACAAGTTAGCGACCAAGTCTCGGAACCATAAGTCATCGCTGGCAACACGCACTGTTCGAAGACTTTTACTTCAGGCACTGAGGAATTTCAGACGAAAAGACATCGCGGAGTTACGAGAATCAAGAAAAATCTCAGGAGTGCAGGTTTTCTCACGATATTTTTCCTTCACCGTTTGAGACACGTGATATTTAATTTCTTAAAATGCACTCACAGTTGGAAGTGCATGCTTCGGACCGGATTCGAACCTACTCTTCCGAAGACAGGGTCATTTCTACTGGGTTATGGCGGTAAGTAAGTAAGAAGTACCTATCTATGAAAGTTAGTAGGTAAGACCCTTTTTAGCTGACTTCAAAAAAGGAGGAGGTTCTCAATTCGAGTCTATGTCATCTATGTTTTAAATATTATTTTGAACTTATGTGGTTTGTTGTAAGTAGGCTTATTTAAAATCCCGTTTTCTACAAAAAGGGACGCCTACCTCTGTAGTAGGTCGTTAAATTAAGCGTTTATTGATAATATTAAAACTATCAATGAAATATTGACGTAAATGTAACCGTCCCGAGGTTGTCGCAGTGCGGTAAGAAACTTGCTTCTCCTAATAAATCTCGTAGCCGATCACTACCTAAACTTTTGGTAAGTCGTTGATAATATGGACAAGGGTAAAAAGGAGATGTCCGAAAATGGGCCCACTTTTCAGAACGATACAGAAATGAAAAATGTACTAAAAATCTTGTATATTTTACTAGATTACTTCATTAGAATCTTAGCCGAAATAATATTCGGATATCGCCAATAGGGAAAATATTTGTATATAAAATTGATTTCATTATTTTCACAACGATAGTAATATAATTTATACATTCTCTTTGATGCGTATTTCATTGATTGTCAGTTATCTTTGGAAGTGCGGGCTGTCAATATCGAAGTCAATAAATTAATAAGATGTCATTGTCAAATATCATTATTAGCATAATTTGATTAGATGTGTCAACTGAAAATTTGGAGGTGCATGCCCCGGACAGATTTGAACCCTCAGCCTCCGGAATCAGAGGCAGAGGTCATATCCACTGGGCTATCACAGCTCTCTAATATTGACATTATTATGACAATATTGATGTAACTTTGTTGTAAAGACGTACCGCGAAGTGATTTAGCGTTCCGGTACGATGCCGTGTAAAAACCGAAAAGGGTCATTTCAATTTCAATTTTCATCGTCCTCCTAACAAGTAAGCCCGCTTCCATCTTACATTGCATTATCACTTATCATCAGGTGAGATTGTAGTCAAGGGTTAACTTGCAAAGAATAAAAAAAAAGTGTTCGTTAAACAATATAACCCTAAGCCTGCCAACTCTCATTGGAGCAAGGTCAAAGTCAAAATTCAATTATTTCAATAAGTTTACAGCCCTTTGAAACGTCAAGTTATGTCATGGTTTAATGATGATAACAAAAGTCAAAAACTTAAAATTAAAGTTACGAGGGTTCCAAACGTTTGAGGGTTACGACGGTTTGACCAACCCTCGTGGTTCCCTCGCCTATAAGAAGGGAGTCCTGGCCTTGTTAAACTAGACTGACAATGATGGTTAACTATTGTGTGTGTGTGTGTGTGTGTGTGTGTGTGTGTGTGTTTGTGCGGTGAATCTAAAATATTCTTCCGTTTAAAATATTTCTCCGTGACTAAGTTAGACTAAAAGTTAGTTAAACTAAAAGTTAGTAATGTGGCCCATGTTATGCAGATCGTGGTGTACGCAGACTGCCGTTTATAACAAACGTCGGAATATAATGTGGCTGTCGCAATGCGGGCCGGCCGACTGCCAAGTTTATTTTATTAATTGACGGGCCTTAGCGCGGACGCACACCTCCCGCCGGCCGCCGGACGGGAAGGTTAAGGTCAAAACTATGCGGACAAATTATTTTTAGTATATTATTATTTTGACGGCCTCCGTGGCGCAGTGGTATGAGCGGTGGATTTACAAGACGGAGGTCCTGGGTTCGATCCCCGGCTGGGCCGATTGAGGTTTTCTTAATTGTGGCTAGTTACCACCCTACCGACAAAGACGTACCGCCAAGCGATTTAGCTTTCCGGTACGATGTCGTGTAGAAACCGATATTCATCCTCCTCCTAACATGTTAGCCCGCTTCCATCTTAGACTTCATCATCACTTACCATCAGGTGTGATTGTAGTCAAGGGCTAACTTGTAAAGAATAAAAAAAAAAGTTTTTTGTTCATTTATACACTTTATTTGTACACCACAAAATTTGGAAACAAACAATATAATAAACATAAAAAGGGGGAAAAAAGGGTGTATCGTAGCGATATTCTTAGCGATATCTTCCAGGCACCCCCACCATTCTTATGAAAATAAGTAACGCAGTAACGAACTAATTATAACAAAGTTTTCCTTCAGACGTCGTTCTGTTTGCATTCCTATAATTTTAACACGGTTATTATTAAAGCAGAAATATGTGCCTCTTTGCCTAAAAGTTCTGATATCAGCAGGTGACCCACGGCCACAGCTATTATGAATATTCTAAATTCTAAAATATATTCAAATATACAACGACTTAGTTGTATATATATATGTATAATACACAGTAACTAAAGTTAAATAGGGAAATTTTAGATAGAATGTTTTCTTGTTTTATTCTTCTTAGCTCTGCTGCTTAGAGGCTGATTTTCTTTGAGTCGTTGACGAGTGTAAAGTAGATATAAAATAAAGCAATGATTTTCCTTCTTCGCACGACATGCAAGGAAGCCTCATATACCTGTAAATACTTCATCCAGGATTTAACCTTGAATGTTAATACATAATAATGCGCATCTAGTTTTCATAAAATTTATATAAGTCAAGATTTTTTTTTGTTATTAGTATACGTATTAGATAGTAAAACTGCATTGTTGGCTTGCCAAGTTTAGAGATTTAATCAAAGCAATTTATGCATATTATGAAGGACTTTCGTTTGAATAACCTTTGGGTATTTTTGTCGCTTTTGGTTGAAAGACCTTGACAACATGCACAATATGGGATAAAACAACTGTTATTTTACAGATTTCCTTCATTTATCACATATTCTAGTAAAATTATAATTCTTGTAGTTCGGAGTTAAGGCCCCATAATGAAATATCTATAATGATATATCTAAACATCTAGCTATCTAATAACTGACGGTAATAGTGCTAACTAGGGTTCTCTTGACTATTGGTGAATCAGACGAATTTTTTCAAATGGTAATTATTTTACGTATAATAAGTAATAAGTATGTTAGTTTTTGTAGTTTAACTTCTACCGTCAAATAAAAGAAGTTACGTTACAACTCTACTGGCAAAGACGTCTTAGAGTAGTAACTGTTCACGTCTGAATCTACTCCTAAGATTTGATTTGAGTCATTTTAGAGAAAAAATTAAAAAAAAAAATTAAGCTACAAGCCACGGCTTCCCTTTCGCTAGAGAGATAAATAGAAATTCTTAAAATAGTCATTATTACTGACTGATACAATTACCTACAATACAATATGTAAATACAATATGTACATTTGTACATATCAATCCCTACATTATTATGCAGTCCGTTAATAGGCTGCTACTGTATTCTCGTATGTGATCACAATGTGGATTATAGAGACAAATGACAATAGACTTGTATGTCAGTCATTATCTATTCCATTTGCTTACATAATGGCAATGGGCTGATTTACTCTACCCACGCTACCTACAATGCTTCACTGATATGTTCTTTGTTAATAATAATTTATTAGGATTTTATGAAATCAGACCTTAATATTTTCATTTCTTTTATTACTTTTTGTTTTTCTTTGAAAGAGAAAATGTTTGCCATTGCTTTATTTTTTTTTACTATTAAATTTTTTGAATCGTTTATTTTGGTATTGCTTAGTGTCGATACTTCATAATATTAAAACTAACGTTATGAGATCGTGCATCGAACGATGCATCGCTGTCTTTTTGAATTTCTAAAAGACAGCGATGCACCTACCTTCTGGATAGCACTTGGAAACTAAGACCAGGTAAAAATCAACAATATGGTTGCTAGGAACGGTACCGGTTAGTTTGCGTTGACCCTTATAACTATGTTGGTATTTCTCTCATTTTGCCGAAAACGGTTCAGATTCTTAGCACAAATTGGGAAATTCTAGATGCGGGCCGGACTCCGACGTAAAACATTACTACCGTTTTACACAGATATAAATTTAATATTTTTTTATAAAAGTTTCGTTCCTTAAAACTGTACGACTTCAATAACGCCGCGGTAAATGAGCTGGATTGCGACAGGGGTTCGATTCTGCTATTTTATACTCGTCGACGTGATACTCGCCTAACACGTATTATTCAAATTTGGACTTTATTTCTATGGGATGCCAAAATTAAAATTACACTAAAAATTTCCTTGGAAACAAACGGTAACACAGCGCTCTTACTTTACAGAATGCAGAGGCTGGTCATAGAATTAATCTCCACATGCTAGACTATTGTCATACTCACTCCTAACACAGCCTTTTCGACTAAATAAAGGGCAACGGGAATATATGTCATAATAAAAAAATATCTTTCTATTATACGAACTGAACCATAGAAGGGCAAGCTTAGTACATGAGATTTTTCCAATGACTGCCTTTGTTACTCGCTTCAAGTATCAATTGCAAGAGGGTTACAAAATATACAATACTAAACCCCAGGTAATCCTTATCCTGTATCTATTCTCAGGACCACTATGTAAAACCGCGCTAGTGCTTAAGTTAAAAATGCTGCTCAACATGTTCTTCGCCATATGTGGAAATGGGCAGCGTAACCATACATAAAAAGAATAACCAGACGCTAGGTGGTTGCTAATGGTTACAAACTGGTACCCACGAGACCCAAAACGCAGACAAGGTAGACCAAGAAGGTGGAGTGATGATATAGTCAGGGTTGCAGGTATAACATGACAACGAACAGCCAGCGACAGAGTACAATGACTGCAATTGGAGAACACTTTCAGTGCTTCAGTGCAGTTCTTATAAAAAAGTAAAATTTTTAGATATATGAGCAACCCACTAACAATCTAGAAAACTTAATTGTAATGTTTTGTTGTAAGGAAATGAAGCTATATTTATTTTTATTTTATTTTATTTAACCGCACCAGAGACAACAATCAACTGAATAAAATGAAAAAAAATCTGGTATATTTTGCTGACGACTTGTTGGAACATGCTGTATAACCGAAAAAAGTCAACCGCAAACGCTGCAGCGTCGACTGCAAATATGTGCCTAAACACAAGGTCACTTCTAACGTGTCTTTCTGTGTAGCTTCCGAGCCGATATTAGCAAGCCAGCAAGTTAGTGTCGCGACACACTGAGGCCGAGGTGAAAGCGGTCCAATACAGAGTGTTTGTTAAATAATAGTGTGACTTATTCTAATGTATTTCCTAGATATAATAACTAGTCTAATGGACCTACAAGTCCGCGACTTTTGAATATTGCTGGGAGTAGTGGAAACTTCACATTTTTGAGTTTAAATCCTAAAAGTTAATGATTTAATCGGCTTTAGTTAATGCATGACATACGATGTTATTTTTCGCTTTTTAGTTTATTTTTGTGATTATGAAGACGGTTTATTTTTTTTGTTAAAAAGATTTTAATTTTTCTGTTTTTAGTGTGTCCTAGCATTTAATTTTCATGAAAAGCGATTTAATTTTGTTATTTTCATTTTAACACAAAATTACGGAACCGATTTTCATGAAAATTAAATGGGACAAATCTGGAAGTATATATCTTTCAAACAAGAAATGAAGAAGTTATGCGGTAACAAACATAAAAATAAAAAAAAAAATACGCCTCGAATTCACAACTTCCGCCTTTTTTTGAAGTTGGTTAAAAATTCAAGAAATAGGTAACAGTTTTTTTACCGTTTCTTTAAAATAATATTACAACTAGTTACATTATTTAAAAAAAACGAGGTACATTCATACTTATGAATAAAGACGATCTTTTGTTCCGACACGAGGCTAGTAACGAGTATGTTTCCGCCCCAGGTGCAGTGTGCTCACCGCCTTATTCCGCCCATGACCCACAATGGGCGCGGGCAAACATTGGTATGTGACTGTAAACAGAGGGTTCACACTAGAAGAGCTCTTTACATATGACCTTTCGCTTTTTGAAATAATCACATAAAGTCAATAAGCGAAGGATTTTCACAAAAAGGGTACCCCTTCGTTCACAAGGGTAAGTGAGGTATTATAGCAATCAAACAAACAAACAGTCGGGTAAAAATTGTACTCGTAATTATACTAAATGTTGATATCTAGCGGATGCTCGCGACTACGTCCGCAATGCTATCGCATTTAGGGTTCCGTAGTCAGCAAGGAACCCTTATTTATGTAGCTTTCATTATCACTATGGAGTGAGTTTTTCACAGTTAAATTCGCCGTTAAGACATGAACAATAATTCATCCATACAGGTACCTATAGATTTTCATCAAATAGTTGTATTAGTGCTAAGCCATCTATAATAAAATTTAACAAACAAGGAATATAGAACTTTTTCAGTGCAGTTAATTTAAAACTTAACACATGAAGCTAACTCGACGTAAACTAAATATCCGATTCGATAGCGACAAACTCGCTATTTGTTCAACTGCAACAAAGCGTTTTACACTATACGCCGACACTCGCAAGGATCAAACAAGTCAATATTTAATCCGAATGCCTTTTTTACCGATCGCAAAGCTAAAAGCAAGACAAAATGGTCGTTATCACAAAAAAGCTTTGTAATTTGAAAGGTAAATACAACCAATAAAGATGCTGTGATGAAGGATGAAGGTTTGAATCTGGTTCGAGGCATGCACCTCATTTTTTTTCAGTTAGATATGTGCAATTTAAGAAATTAAAATATGCCACGTGTCTCAATAGTTGTCGAGAACACATCGTGAAGATACCTGCTTATTTGAGAATTTTCTCATCAACATCCCCTCTCCTACTACGCGACTTACTACCCTACCCGCGCCCTGATACGGGCTGTTATAATATTCTGAAAATTATGATCGTATATTAAATACAGATGAACAAGACAAAACATCCGTATCACGATAACAGCAATTAAACTTTCAGCACTGCTCTTTTGAACACAAGGACGATCCACTCCAAAGAACTGGATACGAAGTCGCTTATGCGGGCGCAAGATAAGATAGGACCATCCTTGGTTGTGACGCACTTGGGTAATAAAAGTCAGCCATTTTTCATTCGAGTATTTTCTTTGAAGGCCTCTCTCGGGCAATGTGGCTTTGCGAGAAAATCTGCTAATTTAATTTTCTTGTACGAATGTTTTTTTCTTAAATATATTTTTTTGTTCTATTATTCACATCTCGTTCGTTCGTTATCAACCCATACTCGGCTTACTGCTGAGTTCGAGTCACCTCTGTGAATGAGAGGGATTAGGCCAATAGTCCACCACGCTGGCCCAATGCGGATTGGCAGAATTCACACACGCAGAGAATTAAGAAAATTCTCTGGTATGCAGATTACCTCACGATGTTTTCCTTCACCGTTTGAAACACGTGATATCAAATCTTAAATCTTATTCACATCTATAGATAGAATATTCATAATATAAACTTCCCATTTTCTTCCGATTTGATATTGTTGATACACTTTCATAATTACTTATTTTGTTTCGTTTCAGTTCATAAATTCCGCCTATATATTTATTCTCCGTTTCTATTTTTATCTATTAGTGGACGCCCACGACTTTGCCCGCGTGAATTTCAGTTTTTTACAAATCCTGCGGAAACCATAGATTTTTCCAGGATAAAAGTATAAAAGAGGTTATTGTGAACCTAGGAATATTTCCGAGTTAAAATGGCGTAGGTATACTAAGGTATAATCTCTGCCAAATTTCTGCCAAGTCGGTTCAGTAATTGTGTCCTGAAGAATTAAAAAAGCAAATACACACAATTACAAACTTTCGTATGACAAATTAATTGAACAATTAACAAGCTATTAAGGTATAATTGGCTTTCTGATAAACCGCAAGCCACAAATAGTTTGGGGTGAAATTCGGCATACTTAAAAATAATCAATTTAAAATATACAAAAGTATTATTTTCGCAGTAAATTGAATATAGTTAAACAAATTACTAAAACTGATATCTGCAAAATATTTTACATAAGAAATGACTTCAAATGACGAATATGACAAAACGGTTGAAGAGGATTTTTGAAACTCTTTTTGAAACGCAACATAACAACCTTCTCATAACTTTTTTTTTTTATTCTTTACAAGTTAGCCCTTGACTACAATCTCACCTGCTGGTAAGTGATGATGCAATCTAAGATGGAAGCGGGCTAACTTATTAGAAGGAGGATGAAAATCCACACTCCTTTGGTTTCTACACGACATCGTACCGGAACGCTAAATTGCTTGTCGGTAGAGTGGTAACTAGCCACAGCCGAACCAGCCAAAATTATGTTTACTTTTAGGTGACGAGCGTGTTGAGTAAATCTAAAGTTATTTTTTTTGGTTGCACTAAGCGTACCCACCAATACCGATGGCTCATACTCGGTGGAGGTAATCAATAGCATGACATTTAGAGTTATCTGACGCGCTTGAGGGAATCAACAATATATCAATTGGCAAGATGTTATCAAATATAATTTATTGGATTGTACTGATTGATGTGCCAAGTTTTATATTCCAATAAAATCCACGTAAAAGTTGAAATATAAGGAGCGTTCTTACTCGTGCCTTTTACGTATTCGATATATAAATCTCGTTATACGTCTCGATCCAGATCAGATTACTGAACAGGATGCCCACGTCTGCCTCCAATAATTGAATTTGTTTTGATTTACAGCGTCATGTTATGTGTGGTGAAAACAATATTGGATCCTGATTTATTATCCAATTTAAGACATTTTAAGGTTTCTTATTATTATTGTAAAGAGTGTATTTTTTTATTCAAAATTAAAATAGACTAATTTTAGCTGACACCCGCGACTTCGTTCGCCTTAGACCTCCTTAATCCAGCCTTGTCGCAAAATCCTTTCTTAGTGGACATCTACCAATTATGATAATTCCTGACAAATTTCAACTTATATAAAAGGTTTTCGAGATACCTTTAGCTTTTATATAGATAAAAGCTTATAAAGCTGCATAGTTTGTTTGTTTAGTTGACCACGCTAATGTCAGGAGCTACTGGTTTATATTACAAGTAATATAATATATTTATATTATAAGTAGTTTTTTTTTTTCAGCCAAAAATTACATTCTAAAACAATAACCCAAAGTTTTTGTAATAACCCAAAGTTTTTTCGTATACGTACGTACTCGCATCTTGTAATTAATTTCTTACATAATACCTCCGTGGGAGACCCTTTTGTTAGTGTTTGGTATAGAATTTGGGCAAATTCTTTATTGTAATAGATGGCGTAGCGTAAGGCGCCGGCGTTACATTCAGCGGGTTCACTTTGATAAATGATATTCATTACAAAAGGTGTCGCTTGTGTTTCAGGTATTTCATGCAAATACCTTAATCCAATATAAATATGTACGTAAACCAATATAATATTATACAGGGTGCTGGGGAGTATTTCCTATAACTTAGGGGTTAATTATTCTTAACCGAAGATTAATTAAAAATGTTCAAGGAACATGTGTTTTAAATTTAATGTTTCTTTTGTAAATAGATCTTAAAATCTCTTAAACGCATTCTTATAATTATGAGATAGCCAAGTTTTACTTATTCTAGAATGCAAGGATAGATAATATATTACATGGATAGTCGAAAATATTTTAATTAGTTTGTATGAAAACATAAAAAGTTTTTATTTTATAGTAATAAAATATTAGTTGAAAAGTTCGGCTTCTTTAAGTGGACTCGTCAACACCTTAAAGCTATGGGAAATACTTCCGAGCACCCTGTATAAACGGATACTATTTTAAACGGGTTGCCTGTCATTTATGACATTGATGATATACGATTGATGAAACGGACTATAAGAGAATTCTTTATAAAAAATTTTTGAATAAACGAAATATTTTAACAAGTAAAGTCTTCTCCAGAAACGGAAAATAAACAACTTATCTCAATTAATCTTTCACGAAAAATATAATAACTCGAAGTATTGTTGCGAAATTTGTCGAAAATCCTCCCATCAAAGAAGACTGTATGAAAGAAATCTTTTTATGAAAGGCCGCGGACGGGTTTGATAAATGGTTTTAGCATTTAGCGGTTATTTCAGGTGGTTGCGTGTCTAGCCAACACATTCATTTGGTAATTTAACGTTTTGCTTTGTGTAATAAAATTTAACGGTGATTCAATCAAATATACGTCCTCGTTGGTCTAATGTTTGGCATTTGTACCTCGTTGGTCTAATGTTTGGCATTTGTACCTCGTTGGTCTAATGTTTGGCTTGTGTACCTCGTTGGTCTAATGTTTGGCTTGTGTACCTCGTTGGTGTAATGTTTGGCTTGTGTACCTCGTTGGTCTAATGTTTGGCATTTGTACCTCGTTGGTCTAATGTTTGGCGTGTGTACCTTGTTGGTCTAATGTTTGGCTTGTGTACCTCGTTGGTCTAATGTTTGGCTTGTGTACCTCGTTGGTCTAATGTTTGGCTTTTGTACCTCGTTGGTCTAATGTTTGGCTTGTGTACCTCGTTGGTCTAATGTTTGGCTTGTGTACCTCGTTGGTCTAATGTTTGGCTTGTGTACCTCGTTGGTCTAATGTTTGGCTTGTGTACCTCGTTGGTCTAATGTTTGGCTTGTATTGTAAAATAAATGAACTTTGATTTTGGTTATGATCGTCGTACACAATCATCCGAAGGCCGCCAACCTGAAGCAGCGTAGTAGTTGGAAATTCCAAATCCCCTCTTCTAGAGTCCTGAAGATATGGTAAGTTGGAGTTGGGATAGAATCTTCTAGTTTCGCTATTCAAACCGGCTGAGGTGATTAATCGAATGTACCATTAATTAGATTTCCTCAACGGTTAAGCTTTTTGTCCCAGATTTCATGTTTCAGCAAAGTACATTTCCATCTATCAATCCTACAGAGAGCTGTCAGGAGCAATTAATACGTCAATAATGTAGTATTAATGGCCAGGCGTTGCCAATTGATTAATGCCTCGCGCTAATCCCATCACACGCTGTTCGGCCTTCTTACTGATATCATAAGTTAGCAGAAAGTAGCTGACGGCCTCCGTGGCTCAGTAGTATGCGCGGTGGATTTACTTGACGGAGGTCCTGGGTTCGATCCCCGGCTGGAACGAACTGTGTGTGTCCGTCTGTCTTTAGGGTAGGGGTAGGGTGCGGGTAGGGTATATAAAACCACTTCTATCACAGGGACAATATTTTAACCACATATTCTCACGGAAACAGAAACTATGGTAAAACAACAAATGATTTAAAAATTGTAAATATTGAATAAAAAATTGATTAAAACTCTTTTTTATTTTTAATTAGTAAGAGAAAGAAAATGCTGGTGATTTAGATACAATTGTGAAACATTTGATTATTCACAGATAGGTACAAACTCCATTGAATTGTGTGAATGGGGCCGATTTGTTCATCAAAACACCGCTCTTTCATACAACGATTGATTGCCAGTCCATTTGTTATATTCAGCCTTTTGTTTGCTCAATTTTTCAATATGGAATCAACAAACGATCCGGATGTTTTATGATTTTCCAACCTTTTGTTGTTATGCTATAGAATTTAATAAAAAAGTCTAGGGTATATTTACGTAGTGTACTTATTGGACTTTGATACCAACGATAGCCAGAAAAACCTCATTTAATGAACGGCATTTTTCGAAAATATGATTGCCGACTGTGAACACGATTTCTCAAATGATATAATAATAATAACAATAACAATAATAATAAAATAAAATAATAAAAGCCTTTTATTCAGACAGTGTTACAGTTAAAATTATTATCTATCTTAAGTATTCTATTACTGACATTTTTTACTTTTCTCAAATGATACGGAGAACTATATTATCAAAAAATTGCTAGCCAAGCAGTAATGCTGTGTTTCAGTTTGAGTTATAAAGCTAAAGAGTTTGTTTGTTTGTACGCACTAATCTCAGGAACTACTGGTCCGATTTGAAAAATTCTTCCAGTATTAGATAGCCCATTTAACGATGAAGGCTAGAGGCTACATATTATCCACAAATTCTTACGGTAACGGGAACCACGCAGATGAAACCACGTGGCGTCATGTATAAACTGGCCTAAAGCCTAATTGCTAGTTCGCCTAGACGCTTGACATGTTTGCCATAGCGAGACAATTGATATGTTCATATGTTGCCTATTGATTAGTAAAATAAATAAATAAAGAGATGTTACGAACACATCAGTTTGTTATCAAGTCGCAGAGGAAGCTGTGCCGATCTGTGTTCCGCTCCACCACCGTGCAGATATCGGAAATCGATTAGGGCTAAGGGTCTGCACAACTGCCACATTCCCCGCAGGTTAGCGCTTTTGATCTTAAAAAGCTTACCTACTTAACCTATCTATAGAGTATACTGCTGTTCTAAAGATATACAAGTGCTTTGACTGCGAATTGTACGGGTTTTTTTAACGAATACTTGGAGGAGTTATTTTTTAGTAAAATGACATTTCAGTGACAGTTGCACTTGTCATTTTACTGGCTGGAATTAATAATAGTGATGTAGTGTATATTTACGTAGTGTTCTTATTGGACTTTGATACCTACGAAAGTTAGAAGAATATCATTTTATGAACGGCAGCAAATTATACAGATTTTTTCAACGAGTACTTGAGGAGCATTTTGTTTCGCTTAGTAAATAACATTTGCCATTATTATTCATGACCAATACTCCTGTGTCTCAAACGGTGAAGATACCTGAGAATTTTCCTAATTATTTAGGTGTGTAGTTTTCCAATCCGCATTAGTTATTAGCCTAACTCCTATTCTGAGAGAAGACTCATGCTCAACAGGAAACCAAATATGGATTATTAATGATGATGATGATGATGATGATGATGATGATGATGATGATATTCCCGTTTCTCATAAGTTAGCCCCAAAGATGTCTTATAAGTGGGAGTGGGAATATTGGTAGGTAGGTACAGAGGACGGGGTCGAATCAAGGACCTCTGGTGTTGAATCGAAATGTTTGCAGGTTTTAAAGTCAATCACTTTTTGCTTTGTTTAAGTTTAATCACCACCTGCATGTAGGTGGCTTAGGATCGTGATGTTTGGAAGTCCCTACAAAAGGCCTATGTCCTGCAGTGGACGTCCATCGGCTGATATGATGATGATAATGATGATAATCACCACCACAAAACTTATTAAAACTACTTAATTATATTGAGTCGGTGATACCTTAAATATGTACAAGATGTAATGCCATCATCTCATCATAAGTAGATCTTGTATGAAAAAGTAACAATTTTCCAAAGATCACAGCCAACTAAGCTCGGTCAGCCCTGAGATTACCTCGCTTGGAACAAAATATAGTTACAAGGATTTCCGACGTGCTCAGGTTTATGAAGAAATACGAAACAAAGCCAGCTGAATATTCTTAATTATTATAAAGCCGCCAGCCGAGTAACTTTCCATGAAAGGAAAAAAGACAAGTATAAAAGGCTCTAAATCTCTTGAGATACCAATCCCGTTACGTGGCATTAATGTGGGAGAAGTAGAATTAATTATATTATGTAATGACTAGCTAACGCCGCGCGGTTTCACCCGCGTGATTCCCGTTTTCGTAGGAACACGGGGAAAAAAAATAGCCTACAGCCTTTCTCGATAAATGGGCTATCTAACACTGAAAGAATTTTTCGAATCGGACCTAGTTTCTGAGATTAGCGCGTTCAAGCAAACAAACAAACTCTTCAGTTTTATAATATTAGTATAGATGATGAATATTACAAAGAATGATGATGATTTTAAAAGGCGGTAAGAGTTATAGTCCTGTATGGATCAGAGTCACACAGAGGGCGATGGAACGAGCTATGTTAGGAGTATCTCTGCGTGATCGAATCAGAAATGAGGAGATCCGCAGAAGAACCAAAGTCACCGACATAGCTCAACGAGTTGCGAAGCTGAAGTGGCAATGGGCAGGGCACATAGTTCGAAGAGCCGATGGACGTTGGGGTCCCAAAGTGCTGGAATGGCGACCTCGCACTAGTCAGCGCAGTGTGGGCCGACCCCCCACCAGGTGGACTGACGACATCAAGCGAGTCGCAGGGATTCGCTGGATGCAGGTGGCTCAGTATCGTGATGTTTGGAAGTCACAAACAACAAAAGGCCTATGTCCTGCAGTGGACGTCCATCGGCTGATATGATGATGATGATGATGGATCAGAATGTTGGGCGGTAAAAGGGCGGATAGTAGAAGAATGCATGTGAACGAAATGCGTATGTTGAGATGGATGTGTGGTGTGACAAGAATGAATAAAATAATGAATGACTATTTTTTTCACCAATAGAAAGCTTTAGTATCAGGGAATATCAAAAATTATGTTTTATCTCTTTATTGCCATGGAAATGGGAATTACGAAGCTGAAACGGCGAGGTTCTGCTAGTTTCTGTTTTTCCTAGTAGCTGGGCCGTTGCTATACAATGAAAAAAGAAAAGGAATTTTATGTGGGAGGATACTACAAAAAGAACAACAAATTCTTAGATATACCTTTCTGGCAAAATTTTCCATTACCGAATATATGTTCTAATAACTTTTAATAGGTACTTTCAATAAAAAGATCGAACTCTATCTATGTGTATGTATTTCCAAACGCACGTGAACCCTTGTAGAATAAATCGTGTGTCGGTCTGTCACAGTAAATTTTCACCACATTTTCTGGACCAAATAAGTTGCCAGGTTTGGCGTACATGAATAATTTGCATATAGGGAGCACTTTTGGGGGCAAGATGGAAAATATAAAAAAAATTGGCAAACTGCATCGATAAATGTAACAAATAAAAAATAAAATATCAAGCTCTTTCAGATTTTATTTCATTTAATTAACATATTTAAGAGCATTCAAACATATTTTTTGTACTTTCAAAATAAATTGTTTTCAAGTTATTTGAGATAATTCAAACTTTATGTATTTCTCATAGGATTTTTTCAAAATAATTAGCAAGCTTTTTTATCAAAGAATAGGGTCACAGTTAGATCCCATAAAAAAATTTGATAATTTTAGTTTTGAGATGTACTTTTTTAAATATTTTGGATTTGGGGGTGTAAAGTATTATCTTATATAAGGTAACCTAATATCATGTGCAGATTCGCCAAATATAATAAATAAATAAATCGCAAAACCAAAAATTTTATTTTTTGAAAATTATCATAACATACTTAAGTACCGTACCTACCAAACATATTTGCCAAATACCAATTGCATAATTTAATCTAAAATTCAAATTGGATGAAGTTACCATTGACGACAGAATGCAGCATTGTCATCTAGGCCCAAAAATCCAGTGGGACCTATAACGCAAAACAATCAATAACTGGAAACTAACTTACTTACTTGATCCACTCTCATCCAAGGCAACACAAATTGACTATTTTTCACTCAAAAACACTGTATCACGCCACCATTTTTCTTTTTTTTTTTGAAAAATAATTTTGTTACTCCGAAATATTGTTATATTTACGAAAAAACATAGACTAATTAGGTAGTTTTCAACAGAGACTTTTTTGTTTTTTTTTTATAATTTATTCATATGTAATTAATTTGGGGGGTGGAAAAAAAGTGAAAATTGTTTTTTTTTTTCGAATTTGGCGTGATTCACCCCTCGCGACCGTCTGGCGGCGTTGCGCCGCGTCGACTGGATTCAACCACCCGCAGGGGGAGGCTCACTCTATACTTATGTGTTTACATCTTAAATGGGGTGGCATAGAGTATGCTGTTGTATAAAAATTGTTAGCTTATCTTAAAGTAATTTTCACCTTATATAACATTAAGTCACAAACATTGGCAACATGCGAAATCTAACAGTTGTATAGGTTCCAGTGGACCCGGTCAAGCTTTGCTTTGACTTCTTACTCCTACCCTATCCTAAAATAGTCACAAATACTCTGCATGCCATTTTTTAACTTTCTACCTTGAAAATTCTGGAATGCTTTATACAAACTTTCACCCCCCATTTTCGGGAAGTAAAGAGACAAAGGTAGCTTACTTACGTTGTCACTCTCCACCCTTTCAACTATCTCCACTCAAAAAAATTCGTCAATTCGTCGCTCCGTTTTGCCGTGAAAGACGGAAAAACAAACAGACACACACACTTTCACATTTATAATATTAGTATGGGTATTACCATCATGATTATTTTAACGAAGATATAGATAAAGTAAACAACACATACGCGTACAAGTGTGAATAAAGTGTTAAGGCGAGCGTTGACGATCAAACTTTTCGTCAAATCAAACGTGTGTGTGAAGCCAAACATTGCTTGATAAAAAAAAATTGATTGTCTGTAAAGTCAGTTTACTGACGATAGTTGAACGTGACAAGGTCTAAAAATACTGAAAGAATGGTTGCATTTTCAAAAGAAAATGTTCGTTTTTGTAAAATACTGTTTAATAATACCTTCATAGAGCAGAATATACATTATTTCTTGTAAAAAAAGTTGGCAACCCTAGCGAGGGAACGGCGCATGACGTCATCTTTTTCCGAGTGTGCAGCCGGCTCCATCGAATTATAAGACGTTGTCACATCAAAAAGACAAGTTAAACAAATATCTATGTTCGATTTCGATGGTTAATGCAGTTAAAGGCTACTTATTGCTTGCACTACACGATGAGCCTTTGCGAGAACTAATTCAGTCTAATATCAAAAAATTACACATATTCAATAGCGTGCATAATGTTTTTAATTAGTGTGTGTGCTGAGAACCTCCTCCTTTTTGAAGTCGGTCAAAAAATTGGAAATTTATTGTCTAATTATATACTCTGTGGTCCAACACAGGTTTGTCCTTAGGGTATCCAGTGCATTTTTAAATCTATTAAATGCACGCCACTGCGCATATTATAACTTTTTTACATGAATCTGAAATAGTAATGAAAACTAGTAATTTCTTTTACGCATTGCAAAGATACAGAATAGCTGCCAGCTCATGTTTTCTTTACCTCCTACAATGTCGGTATCTTTAAGTGAAGAGTGAATAGCCATCTTCTTGATAAGCGCGTACCACCAAAGGCTTCATCATTGCTTACCATCAATAACAGTAAAACATTAGTATTAATCTAGGCTCTGAAAATGTACAACCTCTACGACACGCCTGCTCTGTGGCAGCCGGTAGGAGCACCGAGCAGTAGGCGCAAGGTAGCGAGCACGGATGTTATTATTACTGGTGGTTATGATTGTTATGAATACGCCGATATACCGTGACCCGGGTATGAAGCGTGAGGGCTAAATTACATTTCCTTATAAATAAGCTCTGGTGTAGCTGCTCTGTGCTTTCCAATGAGAGCAAATTGTTTGTTTTATATTATTATTTTTATTCTTTACAAGTTAACCCTTGTCTACAATCTAACCAGATGGAAAGTGATGATGCAGTCTAAAATGGAAGCGGGCTAACTTATTAGGAGGAAGAGGAAAATCCACATCCCTTTCGGTTTCTACACGTCATCATACTGGAACGCTAAATCGCTTGGCGGTATGTCTTTGCCGGTAGGGTGGTAACTGGCTACCAGGTATACCTGGACCAATTAAGAAAACCTCAATCGGCCCAGCCGGGATTAAACCCAGAACCTCCGTCTTGCAAATCAACCACACATACCACTGCGCCACGGAGTTCGTTAATAATTCAAGCTTATGCCGACGACTATGTTGAACTAGTAGACGCCGCGCGGTTTCACCCGCGTGGTTCCCGTTCCCGTAGGAATACGGGATAAAATGTATCCTATAGCCTTCCTCGATAAATGGGCTATCTAACACTGAAAGAATTTTTCAAATTGGACCAGTAGTTCCTGAGATTAGCAAGTTCAATCAAACAAACAAACAAACGAACAAACTCTTCAACTTTATAATATTATATAGTATAGATTAAACCAAACCTTAACATTAACTGGAACCTTATGATCCGTACCCCTTAAAGTAACCACTGTACTAATGAAGAATATATTATTTTAATAATGGTAAAATTAACGCAAAATCCTACTAATATTATAAACGCGAAGGTTAGTATGGATGTTTGTATGTATGTTTGTTACTCTTTAACGCCGCAACTATTAAGCCGATTTGGCTGAAATTTAAAATAAAGATATCAGAGAAGCTGCTTTACCCCGAAAAATTCACGTCTAGATTAACACATAAGTTTTCCCGAAAGAAACCATAGTTCTTGCGAAAAACTGATTGTAATGAGGGTATGAACTCTTTCACGCAAAAACTACTGTGTGAATTAAGAAAAAGTGGAAAACGTAATTTTATGTAGACGAATAGTATCTAGTTATCTAGGTATTTAGGTAACAAGGTATAAGCTAGTTCTCTATAAATACGAAATAAGCTTTCAAATGTAATCGAGCACCCTGTATATTACCATAATCCCTTTTATACATAATCAATCAATTTCCGTGTAGGGTCGTTAATGGATATCGAAGGTCAGTCGGCCACTAACGAACTGGGCCTAATGTAGGCTGATGATTACATACTTTGTTATATTGGGAGGGACTAATCGACCCGGCAAATACAATACTAGCTGACGCCACGAGGTTTCACCCACGTAGTTCCCGTTCCCGTAAGAATATGGGGATAATATGTAGCATATAGAATTCCTCGATAAATGGGCTATCTAACACTGAAAGAACTTTTCAAATCGGACCAGTAGTTCTTGAGATTAGCGCGTTCAATCAAACAAACAAACAAACTTTTCAGCTTTATAATATTAGTATAGATTTTTTAAATAAAAATAGTAGAAGACCACGATAGTTTTGAGAACTCCGTGACGCAGTGGTATGCGCGGTGGGTATACTAGAAGGAGGTATTGGGTTCGATCCCCGGCCGGACTGATTGAGGTTTTCCTAATTGGTGCAGATCTGGCTGGTGGCTTAGGTCGTGGCTAGCTGCCACCATACAGACAATGACGTAAAATCGCCAAGCGATTGAGCGTACCGGTACGATATCTAGAGACCAAAAGAGTGTAGATTTTCATCCTACTCCTATCTAGTTATCCCGCGTCCATCTTAGATTGCATTATCACTTACCATCAGGTGAGATTGTAGTCAATGGCCAGTCAATGGTCAATTGTAAAGAATACTATTCTCTCTACTACTACTACTTATTCTCATATTTTCTACCAAATGTACAAAAAAACATTAAAATTGGTCTCGCCGTTTCGGAGGAATACAAACATAAACACCGTGGCACGAGATTTTTATAACATTTTAAAGTAGCAAATACCCCGCGGTTTCACACGCGTAGTTAGAATACGGGGATACAGTGTAGCTCATGTTACTCAATGATGATATAACTTTCTATCAGTAGTTCCAGAGATTACTCCTACAACCTCACTAACTTTACCTAGCCGAATACAGTCCGGGGCATGCACCTCCAACTTTTCAGTTGTGTGCATTTTAAGAAATTTAATATCACGTGTCACAAACGGTGAAGGAAAACATCGAAATAAAAAAGGGTTGATAATGATGATAATATATTTTCTTAAGCATAAGATTTTTTGGAAAATCCGTTACATGGATTTTTCATTTCAAACACTGAAAATAAAGCTAATAAATAAATAAAGGTAATAAATACCTATAACCAAATGAAAGAACGAAATAGCTAGAATTTGGTAAATAATTATATGAAAAAAATATGCGTTGGCCGGGAATCGAACCCGGATCAACTGCTTGGAAGGCAACTATGCTGACCATTACACCACCAACGCCATGATGCAATGTAATGAAAAATAAAATAAGTAAATTTTATGATCAATAAATTATGATGGGTAACAATAGTTCCAACTGTGTAAACATTATTTTGTAGAGCAAAAAAGCATGTGTGGCCCTGACCTTTGCCTTTTCATAATAGTTGATTTTTTTGCTTCCATGCTTCTACCAAAGGTAAGTATGTACGATAATGTTATAGAGGTCCAGATCTTTCGCTGGACACCGTTATTGATATAATAATAATATTTTTCTTTTTTATTATTCTTTACAAGTTAGCCCTTGACTACAATCTCACCTGAAGGTAAGTGATCGTAGCGGGCTAACTTGTTAGGAGGAGGATGAAAATCCACACCCCTTTTGGTTTCTACACGGCATCGTACCGGAACGCTAAATCGCTTGGCGGTACGTCTTTGCCGGTACCCTACCGGCAAAGACGTACCGGGTAACTAGCCACGGCCGAAGCCTCCCACCAGCCAGACCTGACCAAATTAAGAAAATATTGAATCGAACCCAGGACCTCAGTTTTGTAAATCCACCGCGCATACCACTGCGCCAAGGAGGTCGTCAAAATAATAGTTTAATTAAAGGTATAAAAATGTAAAATAAATTGAAATAACTAATCAAACCCAGGACTTCTGATTTATAAAGCAAAGCATTCAACCCAACTGAAATCCACTGCTTATGCACAGAGCCTTGCTCTGCCTTGCGTTTGCCACTCCCTAGCAACACGAAAAACTATACAAAAGGACTGAACTTTATCAAAATCAACTGCGGATCAGTGCATCTCCGGTGCGATAACATTGCCAACTCGTGTGGTCTCTCTCCCGCACCTCATGTTGTGTATCGCCGTCTCATCTCGTCAGCTGTAATGCTTTCAATCGATTCGTTTTCACTGCAATGAGGTTTATTGTGACGGATTTGTCTTTAGACACTTTTAGCCTACTACAGAAGGGAAAACTGTTTTGTTAACGGGCGACAAAAGAGTGCCAAAATTAAAGTAAATCTATACCAACGAAATATGTGCCAAAAGTAAAGTAAATATTATATTCTATACCCCTTAAGGGATAGATTAAAACTGGTCATATGCTCAATTTTTCACTCAGGAAGAATCCGATAGCCCGATAAAAAATAGGACCGGGGCATACAAGGAAAACGCGCTACTTACGTGCTTCGTCGTTCGTACTCTGTCACTAGTGTACATATAGCATGCGACAGTTGCCTTATGGCGTTCATAATACGTACTATTATAGTAAATAGCGGCAAACTTTAAAGAGTGAAACGAACTGTCACCGTACCCGTACCATTCTATCTGAAAAACACTATAAGTCACGCATTGAATAAGTATTACACCAAATATTGGTGTAATACACTTATCCAATCTCTACATCTTTAAGACAATAATTGAAGAATTTACAAGAATGATAGGCATCAATAAGATTATAGTGAATAGGAATCTTCTAAGCCAGCACGCCACTTACCACCAGGTGAAAGTGTGGTCAAGGGCGACCCTTATTTCATAATAAAAACAACTCTTGGCTATGCTTTGCACCGGAATGCCTAATTGTTTGGAAGCACATTCTAAATCAAGAAGAAGCAAAAAGAATATTTATTAAAGAACTATTTTAAATTTCCTTTTAAAATATGACCAATACTTCCATTCCCCTCCAATTAGTCGGAAAAACTGTGCTTGGAGTGCGTACGACATAGCTCAGCGGGCGAACCGAACGCAGATAGAACCACAACCTCCCAGTAATGAGTCCGGTTTTAGCGGAGCTTTTGGCGTTATTATCATCAGATACATCGTTCAATATATAATATGGTGTAGAGCTGTCATATTGACAGCGTCGAGTGCAGCAGCCCGGAGGCGCCGGACGTTTTCCACTCGTTAACTGGAAAAGCGTCCCTCCTTCGATGACTTTTGCATCGCGAAAATAGGTGCAACGCTATAATGAATAACAATTTCAATTTTCTCTTCTGCGAGTAGTGTGCTATATCTGCGAAATTATGTTTATTTATTTTATTTCATTCTTTACAAGTTAGCCCTTGACTACAATCTCACCTGATGGTAAGTGATGATGCAGTCTAATATGGAAGCGGGCTAACTTGTTAGGAGGAGGATGAAAATCCACACCCGCCTTTCGATTTCTAATCGACATCGTACTGGAACGCTAAATTTCTTGGCGCTTGGCGGTAACTAGCCAATTAAAAAAACCTCAATCGGCCCAGCCGGGTATAGAACCCAGGACCTCCGTCTTGTAAATTCACCGCCAATACTACTGCGCCAGTCGCCACCGAGGCCGTCAAATATTTGTTTGTTTTTCTATTTTGTTTTTAATAATTGACGGATCAAGCAGATGTCCCATCTGATGGTAAGTGACCATCACATATAAACAGAGCAAACCTTCCAAGGGCATGCGAGGAACACACCCATTTCCACGTTGGACAGCCAGCCTTTGCGCGATAAATGAACCAACTCTTCTGTTTCATTTTTGCGTATTGTTATCCATAAAACAAAGTCTCTTTGCTGTAAAATAGTCAAATCTACACGTAACATCCACATTAAAGATACCGCTTAGTTCTTCCGGAGATTCAGGAGTAAAACCAGACAGAAAATTCTTTTACTTCTTTTTCCTTTTAGTACTGCTAGTTTAATTGTCAGATTTAAACTTTTGGTTATTTAATTGCTTTAAGAATAAGTGTGTAGTTAAGAAATTAACTCCTTAAAATTTTACGATTACTATATTGTCTTTGAGTAAAATTGCTATTATAAAGTTTCTAGGCGCAATCAACTGGCAGTATTTTATATTTTTTTAATTTCTATTAAAACTTATTTTAAGTCTAAATGTACACGAATGCAAAGTTCCGGAAAGATAAAGAGTTATATTTTACAGTAAAAGTAGATGATAATATTAAATTATTTTTAGAGTTCCAGTATTACTGCAGGTGATTTTAACATTCTAGTCCAGAATTTCCTAACGTGTTAAACTGCTATTTGCAAGTACTAAAACTCCCTAACTTAATGGTTAAATTATTCACAACACTTGACTCAAAGGACAGTGTATCCAAATATAAAGGAAGATAAAGTAGTGACTTACGTATAGATGGATGGACAAATAGTTGAATTTCAATGTATTTCAAAAGCCTCTCTGAAGCGGTTGCCCTTATTTATATGTGAGGTCATGGGTTCGACTCCTAAATCGGGCTACTGTATGATTTTTTATTTGCTTAGTTTTCTATAGTCCATCTGTATCTATTGGAGAGTGATTTGAAGCTTACACCAACCACGCTGCTCGATTCCAGGTTGTTTGCCTCTGTGGCATTACGCGGATTTACGAGACGGAGGGTTCGATCCCTGGCTGTGCCGATTGATGTATTCTTAATTTGTCAAGATTTGACAGGTGGAAGGTTTCTGACACGGCTAACCACCTTACCGGCAAAGGCGTACCGCCAAACGTACCGGTACGATGCCGTGTAGAAACCGAAAGGATGTGGATTTTTGTCCTCCTCCTAACAAGTTAGCCCGCTTTCATCGTAGATTGCTTCATTACTTACCGTCAGGTAAAAACGTAGCCAAGGGCTAACTTGTAAAAAAAATATTAAAAAAAAGTTTGTCTTGGCAACGGTCACCATCAAATATTAATTATAATGACCGGTGCTCCCAAAATCACGGGAATGGAACACCAACAATTTCCCAACTTCTGGTCTACTACTGATAATAATTTAATGAAAGAAAGAAAAGCAAAATATTCCGAAGCTCCAATTACGCAAGGCTTCAATTAAGACAAAGATAAATTATGTTTGAAAACATTTTATTAAAACACTTAAAATCATCTACTTTTTAAGTACAATTGACAACATACACTATACAGTACACAGAGTATACCGATCGATATATAATATGGCAAAATTTTGTAAAACGATTACATAAATATCTATATTATGTACAAACTTACAACTAAATATAATTATTTTATATACAACATCGAAAATATAACAATTTCATATTAAAATGTGCTCAAACTAGCTGTAAAGATCCATTAGCAGGTAACAGCGTCTCATATCTAAATTTAAAATAGGTATAGATAACCTGCTAAATATCTAAAACCAGTAAAGTATATAAAATATTCAGAATGGCAATGTTCAAGAATGAGGCTATCGAGCATTTAATAAGTTATTTTTACAAAAAAATACTTTACTGTAAATAAATTAAATAAAGTAACAATAAAATAATAACAGAAATAATCGTTTCAACAACTTTCTTTTCGTACAAAGAGGGAATAAACTTGAATTTCGTGTTTGAAGAACGAGCTTAATTTTATTTTATAATTTCATATTTAATTTTGTTTTATCGATTTGAATTTTTTTTATTTTGTTAATTTATTATTATATAACTAATTGTATCGTCTGAACAGCTAGATTGGGCAAATTTATACATTATTTGTTTATACGTATCGAAGGCACCAGTTTAGCACCATTTCTTTTTAATTCAACTACACTTTATACGAGTACAGGCCCTGTATTACAAAACTATGAGTATATTCTTGCGAACATCGCATCAATATCGGCTAAGTTTTGTGCAGTTAAATATGTACATTTGAACTAATATATCTAAAAAAATAATTTTTACCCGGCCTCTCAATACCTTCAAACATTATTCTTGTGTTTCTCTACTAAAATCAAAATGGTATTTTCAGTCACATTTGTGTACGACTTTACGTATTGCTATATAGCAAGCATAATGTAAATAGGTAGATTTAGCGTTATTCGTATGCTGAAAACGATAGCAATTGTTAATTATTCTATAGTTATTCACCACAGTTTCAACTTTCGCCACAAAAACTCTTAGCGTACTCCAAACCAAATGTAACAGATATATATTTTGGCTACATAAGTTTTGTTATTAAGTTTTACGTAATATCACATACATTTCTAATACAATATACATTTTCACGATTGATACATTTGAAACATCACATCTAATACAACTTTGTATATTCGAATCGGCAGATAATAATCGACGTAAATTTTTATGTAGCCTACGAATGTTTTAGCAAACAAGTCTATAGAAACCAATTAAAGTGTGATATATTATTACGTAATTTGACAATTAATCCACTAAAATTACGTAATTCCCGATTTGATAAAAAATAAAAACGCCGTATTATCTGCTAATAACGATACATAAACACGTCACAAAACAACACTTATTAAATGTATCACACTAATCTATTAAAATCTACTCGAAATAATTCATCAATACTGTAAAAATATTCATCACATTTCTATTAACTTTTTGTATCCAAAAGTGGAATAAATAGCATACAAAGTTTCGAAGACATTGGGAAGAATTTTCACTTATCTTAATATAACAATATGAACTTACTCGTATCTATATGTACAATAATATATATTTTTTAATTATTAGAATAAGAACTGAATTATAAAAAACTTTGTTATTTTCGTTGTATTTGGCATAAAGATTTTAGAGCGATAAATGAATATATAGGCTAAAAAATGAGAAGCTAATGTGCAGATCTCTTTCATCATAAGATAAAATGTCATTGAATTTTGTTTGATTTTCAGTTTCAATATAAATAAGCGTCGTTGTTAAATAAATTTTAAGGAACTTTAATCTACATTAATACAGTAATAATTAATTTAATACTATAAGGACTTGTGATGTAGGTACTATCTACATAAACACGTGTACGTAAGGCACTGATAAAAAAATCTTAAAATATATTATTCTAACAAGTAATACTGGGTAAGGGCTTCATTTCTGGCTCCATGTCACTTCTCCAAGCGACACTTTTAATTTGTGCACTTTCTAAACACACCTCTCAACTATCTACAAGGCAAATCAGTCTATATTTGCAACCACAAGTTGCAAGACTTTAATACTATCGGTTTATACACAAAGACTCTACGTATTTTGGGTCCATCTCGTCAATTTCTCTTCCTTTTGTTTCGGGCACAAAAAGAACGACGAAGAGGAGGCATAGAACAGAAATGCCAGCGTACAACCAGAATAAACCATACAAGCCGATATGATCTTGGAAATCTGCTGCAGTTTTGACGTTAACGAAACCGCACAGATGACTAAAACTCGTCGCCAGTGCACTGCCAGTACTTCTATATTCTAGAGGGAATAGTTCTCCAATCAATAAAGATGATATAGGACTAATGCCAAGAGAGAAAGCTATCGTAAACGTCAAAACGCAAAGTAAAGGAATCCAGTCGTACGACCCCGGCTCAACTTGAGTCAAATCCGTGGAATTTCTGAATACGTCCTCGTAATACGCATAGGAACCAAAACCGGCTAAAGCTATGGACATCATAACACCACTTATCATGAGCAAGGGTAGCCTACCGACATGATCTATTAGCATTCCGGATAAACACGAAGCTAGGAGCTGTACGACGCTTGTTGCAATCGCTCCTCCGTGAGGATTCATCATTCGGAATGTCTTCTTGAACATTGGCACAGCGTAGAAGTTAAAAACGTGTGCTCCAGTAAATCTTTGGAAGAACATTAGTCCACATGTGATCAACACTGGTCGAGTTAGTCTTTTAGATAGAAGAGCTTTCAACTTGCCCGTTTGTCCTTCATTGTAATGCTTACTCGCTAGAATATTCGTTCTGATCGTCGCTAGTTCTTGTCGGATATCAGCATCGGGTCCGCGGAGCCACTGAAGCGAATCTGCTGCTTCTTCTTCTTTTCCTCGAAGAAGAAGAGAAGACGGCGTTTCGGGGATAAATAGAAGAGCCAGGAAGAGTAAAACTGGAGCAGCAGCAACTACTAAAGCTAGCTGATGCCAGTTTAAGTAGGCTCCGAGGGAGAAAGAGATAAGGATGCCGATTTGGCTTAAAATCTTCAATACTGAACTGAGACATCCTCGTATTTCTGGCACCGCTATTTCTGTTACGTAGACCTGTGGATAAGAGAAAATAAAAATTAGTGATTCATATTTTAATTGTGTTGGAACACTAACGTCAAAGTTAATGTTGATTTGCAAATAAATTAATATTTTTGGGTGCCAGCCAAATCATAATTTGGACAAAATGTTGCCAAAGAGGAAATTCAATATCGTAGTAGGCACACGTTTTCTATCACGATGCGATTTTAATACAACAGTCCGTGTAGACGAAGTGTTGTTATTGTAAAGAAAGTGTTATTTTAAAGCGTTGAAGCGATTACGCGATTCATTTTAAAGTTATCATTTTACGCGGTAATCTTGAAACTAATTTATGGAGATACCTTATCGCAGAATTAATTATTTATTTTGAATTGGTTATAAGAAAAAGAAATGTTAGTGATTGATAATAATTATTATCTCAATTTGATAACAAAGTGATGATGTTTATCTTTATACACAAATAGCAATCATCATCATCATCATATAAGTCGATGGATGTCAACTGCAGGACATAGGTCTTTTGTAGGTATTTCCAACCATCACGATCCTGAGCCGCAAAAAAGTAGCAAAAAATTAGATTCTACGGAAAAATGCAATTTCCACAGATACACAAAAATAACCTTACAAAACACATCTACTTCACAGTTTTTTAAAGTACAAATTAAAGCTGTTTTTCAAACTCACGACCTATTAACCATAAGTCAGGACGAATTACCCAAACCCCATATTAGAAACCGAAGTTGTCACAATAACAAAGGTGACGAAAGCATCCAAAGGGCGTCCCGAGTCACGTGTAGTGAACAAAGCCGAGTTAGAGCGATGCATATGTATGGAGGGAAAGTGACTGACATCATCTATTTCATGGTATGATTGTAAAACAAGTACTTTTATAACGTAATCTACATAGTTTGACATATCAAAGTGATAGTGAACAAAGTCTACTCGAAATAAACGAATTTTGATTTATATTTCATTTTTATTCCAAAATCAAAATATCAGATTAAATCTAGCAAAGCATATTTTTGAGTTATAAGCTAACTAACTAACACCATTTTCATCTTCTTCAACCAAAGCTGTATAAACAGTATCAGTCTCCGTTGCTTAGTTGATATAGTTAATATTCAATTGCTTGGCATCTTTCTGTACATTCCTTTCTGTATTCGGTCTTCCACCAAAAATTCCAAAATATTTTTTATTAACGGATTTAACTTATGTGTCTACATTCAAAAATGTTAGCTCTTAAGATTCAGAATATTAAATATACGTAAATGAGTGAGTCAGTTAGTAAATCAGGACCAGTTTTTAAAATGTATCAGTAATCTCTTTGTAGTGCATAGAGTCAACAAAGATTGTTTTCAGCTATTAGCCATTTTGGTTGTCTCAATACCAGAAAAACATTGTTCTTGATTGGTCATACTTTTCAGTGATTAGTCATTATGCGCTGCTGAAATTACATCATAGTGAATGCATCACTTTCCTAGAGTCCTAGACAATTATATTTTAAATTCACATTATAAATCTTTGCTATCCGAGTTCTACGATCTTTATGTGTGTAAATGTAAATGTTTTACGTGTATCTACTGCTATAACGTTTACAGTTTCTAATTACTGTGCTCTGTCAATAATAATGTATGTGTGAATGTGTCAGATCTCGCGTCTCCGCAACGAGTCGTAAAACGAATGGTTCATTGCTGCTTGAGAAACGAGTATTGCTGTGGTTACTGCGTTTTAATGGAACTATTTTTTACTCAATTTGATCAGAGTGGTCATAGTAGTTATACAATTACACCAGCTGGCCTATTCACTATTTTGGTCTTTATTATCAACCTATCAAAATAAACATCACATCAATTGACAAAATGTCATCTACCTACTGTGTGTTATAGAGGATGCAGGATGATATTTGTTACATAGAGTCTCAATTTCGTATATGTCAACTAGCATATGTAAAAGATAGTGAATTAGCGTGCTGGTTGTTTTACTAATCATCATCATCATCATCATCATCATCATCATCATCATCATCATCATCATCATCATTAACAGCCGATGGACGTCCACTGCTGGACATAGGCCTCTTGCATGGACTTCCAAACAAAACGGTCTCGAGCCGCTAGCATCCAGCTGCTCCCTGTTTTTCTAGTATTTGACTAATTTTACTTCACCTATTCAGTATTCGGTAATATTAACGTTCATTGATTTATTATCACATATATTTATTTCACTTTTTAACGACTTCATCATACCTATCGAATAAATTTGGCCAAAAGCTTTTTGACTTCGATTTTTTCTTTTGCGACAACTATATGTATTGTATTTTAGTCCTTCACAGTTACGAAAGTAAATAAATTCAAAATTCGAATTAGCAGGCCCGCCAGCTGTCAATTTACAAGACCTATAAATAATTTCATGCTAGCCAACATGATATTATCATGAGCATTTCAATACCGGCTCAGTTAAAGTAATGTTTATACAGGCAACAGTAAACAGGCAAGACTTGTCAAAACTTAGACATGTGTAACAAACCTACAATTTAATGTTCTAGTCTACACTAATAAATAAAATCGTATTGTCCGTCTGTAGGTGTCATGTTTAGTTTTCGTAAAGGATTTGTCTAACGTAGTTATTTGTATGATAAAATAATATCTGAGTATGTGTGGTCTATGTAAACTATGAGTCACTTAACTGTTTTCATCGTATTTTTGTATTTATGATAATTACCGACATTTTACGTAAAATGGCAATGGTGTGCAAACAAGTGGTAGAGTTTGGCCACTGAAAATACTGAAGAAAGAAATAAAGACTGAAATCGCCAGATAAAATAATCCATTAATATTTGTTAAAAAAAGCATAACTACTTAAAAAAATTAAATTGCAAGTATAAAACTGAGTTATTCCAATATGCACTTATGTACTACTTTGGAAATGCTCTCCGAAACATTTTGAAAACTGCCGGTCGATTTACGTTTTAACTTTCATTAGCTAAATTCTAGTAGCAAGTATTTACAAAAAAACATAAATTAACGTAATTTCGTTGGAATAATCAATTGAATAATCGCAAAAACGAAAATACGGTGAATGTAGAATGTAGTGGTTCATATTTTGAACTATACACTGAGATACATAATTGACAGGTAGATTGGCATATAAAACCGTTTTTACACAGTAAAAGTAAATATACCTATAAAATTGATGAAAGCTTAAAATGTTTCGTTTGTGAAATGTCGCGGTCGACCGCTAGTACTTCATTAATGCTAACAAGGTAAAAAGGTGCAGACCACCTGCGTTCTAATTTTAAGGGCGAACGCTTAAAAAACAATAATTGTCACAATACATTTGGTACATTATGTTTAACCCACCCAAGCAGTTCTACCTACGAGTAAATGTACCTATTAGCAGATAATTCTTCGCACCTTAATATATTTATTATATTCATTTATGCTTCGGATTACGAAGTCTTGTGATCGAGTTCTGGACGAATATGAAAAAATTGTCATTCTTCCAAGAAATCCTCATTATATTTTTTCAGCCTGGAGTTAGGAAGTTGGTGCTAGTGATCGTGGCACGATAAGCCGTCGGGCCCAGTTATTGTCATTATCATCATGTGTGACACCTTTAAATATACAGGGTGCTCGGGAGTGTTTGCCATAACTTCAAGGTGTTAACAAGTCCACATAACGAAGCCGAACTGCATAACTAATATTGTTTTAATTAAAAAATAATAACTTTTATGTTTATATATAAAATAATTCAAATAATTCCGACTATCCCTGTAACATACGACTTTACCTGTCCTTGCATTTTAAAAAACGTAAAACTTGGCTACGTCATAATTAAAAGAATGCATCTGAGGGACACATTTTAAGATCTACTTAAAAAAGAAATATTATTTACCCCGAAAATATTAATTTTAGAACACATGTTCTAGAATATTTTAAATTAATTTTCGGTAAAGAATATAACCCCAGAATTATGAGAAATACTCCCGAGCATCTTGTATAAACTTAGGGTGTATGACACTGACATTCATCATTATCAGCCTACTTTAACAACAGCCAGGCATACAGGCAATAAAGAGCAATAAGGCTTTCCTCGTAAAAGGTAGTAAATATTGTAAAGAATGATAATTTTAAATTTAATATTAAAATTATCATTTAATATGGCTCTAAACGGTGGAAGACTCTTGTAAGGTAGGCCTATATGAAAAACAAGTTTTGATTTTATTTGATAAGTAGGATCAATAGGTACCTGAGTGATCATGGTGATGCAGCAGACCAGCATGCCCCCGCAGAAGGAGGTGACGGAGATCATGTCGACGCTGGTGGACAGCGCGGTGGCCAGCCAGGCCAGCGTGTAAGGCAGCGCGCACACCAGCAGGATGGTGCGCCGCCCCAGCCGCATCGCCAGCCCGCCCAGGATGCCGCCTATCAGCGCACCTGAGAACAAAGCAGAGCTTTAACAACCTATTTTGCGCTCGCTTTACATATTATTTCGTGATAAGCCTTAAATGGCTAACTATGGGCCTTATTAAAAGGCTCAAAGTCACTCAGCGGGCGATAAAGCGAGCTATGGAGTTTCTCTGCGTGATCGAATCAAAAATGAGGAGATCCGCAGACGAACCAAAGTCACTGACATAGCTCAGCGAGTCACGAAGCTAAAGTGGCAATGGGCAGGCCACATAGTCCGTAGAGCCGATAAACGTTGGGGTCCCAAGGTGCTGGAATGGCGCCCCCGCACCGGAAAGCGCAGTGTTGGTCGACCCCCCACTAGGTGGACCAAAGACCGTAGTGGATCAAGCGGGTTGCAGGGATGCTGAGGGTCGAGACCGTTTTGTTTGGAAGTCTATGCAAGAGGTCTATGTCCAGCAGTGGACGTCCATCGGCTGATAATGATGATGAAGCCTTAAATACACTACACTACTCACTACGACGAAGTCCGAGCGAGCCGAGTTAGATCCCAAATTTCGATAACGCACGCTAAGCAAGGAGATAGACACGCACGCACAATATAAGGGTGACTAAGAAGAGAAAAAAGAACAGGGAAAAGGATGATAAGAGGAAGAGAAAAATTCTCAAGATGATATCGTATCGTATGCTATCAATTTACGTTTAATAATTGATTAAAGAAATACTTCAAGTCGAACACAAATGTAAACTCAATCGCTCGTCCGTACCATAATATTTGAAAACAATCAGACACTGTTTACGAGATCGCGCCAAATTTCTCGTATCAACACGAGAGGGCGCCACTGCTGGTTTATTGCAGGACTAAATGAAATGGTGGCTACGAATTAATGTTCGTGTTGCATACATACGTTAAATTCCGAATTTAGATCAAAGAGCCGAAAGTAAAAAGAAACTCTTTTAAAATTTGTACAAAAAATTAATACTACCCGGATGATATATTAAAGAGACAAGATATTTTAATAGAGGTTACGTGAATACTAATAAGAGCATTTCAAATTAGACTTCCAAGATTGTTAATATTTTAAATCAATTTCATTTCATTTAAAATATACTATCAGTTCAGAAAGTAGATTCCATCGAGAAGAGGAAAAATCAATATTTATTAATTTCTATTATTTTTATCAGCATTCAGAGTACATTATAGGGAACTAATTCCACGATGATACATATTTAATCAAGGAGAATTGTCTGATTGTCTTTGACTGGTCTCGTGTTTATCTTTTCATTTAATGTTATTGATTCAATGTTAAGCTTTTAAAATCCATACTTTCACGAAATAATAATACGACAACATATACAACAAATATTGTTTATACATATAGTTTACAAATATAGTTGTTTTACCAAATACCTGATTTTACGCACTCCTGTAGCATTTGTAAAGCCACTTCGCTTTTCAAACGGGACGCAGACAAAAATAAACTCACGACAGACGGACTATTTATGTGTATTCTCGTTATAAAGTCAGCGGACGATTTTTAGGCATATTTTGCGTCTTGTACTAGTCTAGCCGATGCGGAATGCGGGTAGTTTTGAAAAACGACGTTCGACGATTTGTGGAGCGATAGGTAGAACGACTACGAGCATAGAACATAAAGCACATAAGCTACGTCTACATATTAGGACTACGAGCAATGATTTTTGTCACTGACTACGTATAAATATATATTTATACGTAAAATCAGTATCCGTAAAAATGCGTGAAATTCCTGTAGCGTTACTGTATGTACTACTGTGCCTTAATTTCTCATTTCATATTTTAGAACATCGATTCACACTATCGCCATTTGATCGCATTTTTGACCATACGTCCACTAAGTAGTATCTTATTAATCTGTGATCGGCCAGAGATCTATACTAATATTATAAAGCTGAAGAGTTTGTTTGTTTGATTGAATCTGAGGAACTACTGTCGCTAATGTAATCGTTAATCTGAGGAACTACTCCGATTTGAAAAATTCTTTCAGTGTTAGATAGCCCATTTATAGAGGAAGATTATAAGCTATATGTTATCCCCGTATTCTTACGCGAACGGGCACAACGTGGGTAAAACCGCTCGGCGTCAGCTAGTATAATATAAATTCTTAAAACTGAGTCACAAAACCCTGAAATATAAAGTTTAATATAGATTCCAGTAGAAATGTTTAGACTGCGCTAAGTAAATATTTTCAAGATAAATTGAGCACTTTATTCGAAAAACGGTAAAACACGGTAAAACTAGATCGTAAATAAATAGATAAGGTTTGCCAAAACAATGTTTGTATATTGAAATTTTGTTTATATAAAATCTACATGTATTGTATATAGATAAAAAATTCTACCGTATAAAGTAAGAGATATACTGAGATATTATTCATTTAAATTGATTTAAAATTTGGTCACACCACATACCCATTGACATATACAAACACTTTATTTATCCTATTTTCTTTTCTAAATTTTAACTTATTTGTAAGTTATACAAGTAAGTTTTGCCAAACTTTCAAAATATCCCATTGTCTTAACCTAGACCGGAAGAGGAAACGTCCGTTAACAACTACTTCTACTTCTGGTTAGTTTACAAAAATAGTGGCAAAGTAGTAAAATATGTATCTACGAATACGTAAGCAGTAGAATATTGATCACGTACGTATCAACCTAAGTAAGTTTTGTTTACGAAATATTCAGACGTGAAGCGAAAACTTTGTACACCTGATAACCCGCAAACGCATGAAAATGGACGTGAAAGTTAAAGTTTATATTATTCAGAAGTACATTTTTCATTATAGAGATATTATCTTTTACAATTGAACCTTCATAAAAGTTATATATTTTGGTCGAATTTTGGTCTCTCGGTGACAACTAGTAATAAAACTAATTCCCTCAAGTGCCTTATAGATAAAACACTAGAGCTCAGTGTGTCTCTAGCTTTATCCACGTAAAGTCAACTATCTACCTAACGGCGCTTGAGTATTCCAATCAATATTGGAACGCAATAATTCAATGCGTTTTATTTTACAATTCCATTCCGAAGACGTTTATTTACAGAAAATGCTCCACAGCTACCGAAGTAACTCAAAACTGACTCATTCTCCACCACATTTATATAGGAATGCGATCGATCAGGGTAACAGATTCGATTCCAAATTTAAACATGAGTAAATCTTCGCTTTGTTTACATATATTTTTTGCTTTTGTTAGGTTTTATGCGCCGGATACTATGGTTTTACTCTGTTTATCCGACTACGACGAAGTATAGGGTTTTGTAATTATATTTATCACTTTTAAGTGTAACATATGTAGGTAGATATGTGTCCACTCATCAACATCATCATCATATTAGCCGATGGACGTCCACTGCAGGACATAAGGCCTTTTGTAGGGACTTCCAAACATAACGATACTGAGCCACCTGCATCCAGCGAATCCCTGCGACTCGCTTGATGTCGTCAGTCCACCTGGTGGGGGGTCGCAACCGTTGAGCTATGTCGGTGACTTTGGTTCTTCTGCGGATCTCCTCATTTCTGATTCGATCACGCAGAGATACTCCTAATATAGCTCGTTCCATCGCCCGCTCGTTCCATGTGTCCACTATTGGGACTATATTAATATGATAAGTGAGTCGTCTATATTATCGTCTAGCTTTATTCACTCACTAAAATTAGCGGAAGAGAAAAGCTTGTTGCAATGCCGAGCGAGCTTCTATATAGAAATACTCTTAAATGATTTTTCATGGTCAGTATTTTCTCTTTACCAAGAAATTTTCAGCCCGATGTTTGGTAGTTGGTTGTGTTATATCCTGTGCATCGTTGACCATCACATGTTCTGTAACGGGTCAGCCGAATTCCTATCAAAAAATTTACTGTCGCTTCTCATCTCGGTTGGTTTCGGTGAAAGATATAACATTCGATCTACAAAAATATCGTTCAAACGACTATCGTTCAGACTACTAGGTATCTCATCGTCGAACATAAATCTCGGTTCAAATTGTAGTTTTTTTTTTGTATTGTAACGCCAGCGGTTACCAAAATAAGGCGTGTCGGTTTTGCACAGATTTATATACGTTTGCGAATCCCCAGAGAGAGGAAATGAAGGGTTTAAAACAAAGGTTTAGGTTATTTATGTGGGACCACCTTGTAATTATTCAGTTTTTAAATGTTTGGTAATGTAAGGCAACAAGCGTAGCCTATACCTATTTTACACTTCGATTCTCTTTCTACAAACAATTACGCTTCGAAAATTAATAAATGAGATGACATTCGATAAGTTAACGATAGGATAAACAAAGCAAAATCTTCTGACAAGCACCGACAATAAACTATGAATATGAGTATAATGAGTATAGTTTCGATATTTTTTTTCATTGCTCACATCCTACGCGCTGCAGAGTTAACGGTAAGTTTGACTGTGTGTAGCCGGCTTTACAGTGGCAGTTTATATTCGTCTCATAATATTCATTAAAAATTCACTGCCACTGCAACTCTGTTTGCAAATTAATGTGCCGTATCACTATAATAATGCCCACTATTTAATACCTACTGGATAAGTGGATAAGATAGACTGCAAACTGGCAGAGATCACAAACAAGCGAGTTTACAGACTAATCCTCGTAAACTAAAATGTGGGAATATGTAGTAAATGCGAAATTATCGTAAAATTCACTATTTATTGCCCGCTTCCAAGAAACACATAAATCTTGGGTAGGGTTGAACGGGTTAGGAATGGATAATATCTAGCCCGAACAGTGTGTATCAATAAACATACTGTTGCCTACCACTATGTATCGAACTCAGGTTTTAACTGACAGTAAAAAGGAGATTTTCATAATAAATTTGGTATGTTTGTAGTTAAGTTCAAATGTTTGCAGTTTTCCCCAAGCTACTGATCGGTTTAAATGAAGTTTTTCGTTAATAAAAATCTGTATTTTTCTGCATAAAATTCAGGAAAAATTTGGACATTTTTACATGTAGCTATAGCTATATTATTTAGGTCATTTAATCATCACGTCAATATCATAATTTTAAGGTTTATTTGACAACAAAGACCCTAGTAGGTTTGACCCTTGAGTTTTTTTTCCATTTTTTTTTATATGGCACAATTTTATTTATTAATAAATTATATAGCATTTATTTTCTTCTTTGATTTATAATCATATTATATATTATATAATAATTATATCAAAATAATTAAAGCTTGTGACAGCCCTACTTAGCAGCACTGTCAGTCCAAATCCTTATTTACAAGCAATCTGTAGTGCTTAGATAATAAAGACCATAACTGTTTTAACTACTTAAACATAGGCCTTTTATCGTATGTCAAAGAGGTAGAGTTCATTATTGCATAATTTACAGAGCGAAGTTTATGAGCTTTTCATGTATATGCATGCATTCAAAATGTTAAACAATTTAGCTTTTACAAACCCAAGTGTTGTATATATGAATATTCAACATATTAGTATAAAATCATGGAACTATTGTATGCAGAAAGAAAGGAAGAAAAATCGATTCGAAGTCGGAAAATTAAGATGCAAAAAGGTGGATAACTTTATGGATTATTTACAACTTTTTGACGTAAATATAATAATATGCTGGGTTTTATATTTTGCAGAGCCAAATTGGTATTTCATCGTTACGTTAATTGCAGTCTCACCGGAGTCTCTAGCCAAGTTACACTTTTTTTTTCTACTGCTAACGCTTCCAAAACTGATTAACAGGTTGTTCACGGGACCAATCAATGTCGAATGTCATACAGATACAATTTATTAAGAGATTTAGATGTTTATTCTATTCAGACCTAAAATGTTAATGTCTACTTAATCCCATTATTGATTTTATGTGACAAAGCTCGTGCAGGGAATCCATGCTAATTTTTCCAGCCTTTTCAGTTCTGAACACAGTATCAATAATCTCGGATATGAGTAGAAAAATACTACCATCTCAATCATATAGCGATAAGTGATGGTTTTCCAATTAAAATCAGGCAGGCTACTCTTTTATTCTAGATTATTATTTCATAATTATATTTCGTGAAGTATAATTATGAAATAATAATAAAAACGATGTACGCGATGTATATGCGTGTACACGAGTCGGTGCAGTAAACAGAACAAATATTATAATTGTCGAGTGCGGCGAGCGCGCCATTTGTCATGCGCCGCGCATACCGCCGCCCCGCGGACGGTGCTCCACTGCAAGCGATACATTTTTTTTAAATAATACTACTTAGCTGACGCGGAAATTCAGTTTTTCACAAATCTCGCTGGTCAAATTTCCATTAAAATCGATTCAGCTGTTCCAGAAAATAACCGAACAAACAGGCAGACAGGCTGACATACAGACAAATAAAAATTTTAAAAATTTAATTTGTTGTATTATCGTCCAAATAACTAAAAATACTTGAGAAAACAGAATTATTTTGAAATCGACACGTTATTATTTTTATTTATATGTGTTGATGTCATCATTCGTTGAGCACCAGTCTCATTTCAGAATGAGAGGAGTTAGGCTAGTAGTCAACCACGCTGGCTAAATACGGGTTGGCAGACTTCACACATAGTAAATTGAATAAATTCTCAGGTATACAGATTACTATGTTTTACTTTCACCACACGTGATATTTAATTTCTTAAAATGCAACTTCAACTTTTAGAGTGCATGCCCTGGACCAGATTCGAACCTACTTCCAGCGCCGGCCCGATGTAAATTTTAAAATGGAGCAAGATCCAATTATGGCGCCTCTCCTGTTTGTCCCTAAGAATATGTAGATACCTATACTAAACTATGAGTGTACAGTAAGAATGGAACGGATCTCGACCATTCTCTGCGGTGACCAATTGAATATCAGGCGCAGTACCGTCTACGGTTGAGTAGGATTGTCATTTAGGCGCTCTCTAGAATTTGGCGCCTGGAGCGACTGCTCCGTTCGCCGTATGGACGGACCGGCGCTGCCTACTTCCTCCGAATCGAAGGTACGTAGAGGTCATATATCCACAGAGCCATCAAGGCTCGGCTGATGTGTTGAAGATATAATTTCTCGCCTATATTTTATAGCTTGCGGTGGACGCGAGGCGCAGTTCTGCAGTGCAGTGGTACGCAAACAGTGTGCAAGAACAAACGGATCTCCACATTT
>NC_069084.1:1831106-1920335 GCF_947172395.1 Bicyclus anynana
AAAACGGTGAAGAAGGTACGAGGCGAATAACTCCTGAGCAATTCCCCTTTTAAATACGCTGTTTTGTATTGCAGGACGCAGAGGCTAAGCTGGCGCAGAGTCAGCTGGAGCTGGCGCTGGCAGCGCAGGACGGCCAGAAGCAAGTCATACACGCGCTCAACGACCAACTGTCGCGGCAGATCGACGAACTGGTGAGACTCTTTAATCGGTTTTACCCGCGTAGTTCTTCTTTCGTGGCAATAAGGGACTAAAATTAACTTTTAAACTAAGTACTTGTCGAGCTTGCTGTGCCTTGGGGGACTAACATTCCGAAGGGCCACAGTATAAAAGTGAATAAATATTAAAACCTAACAAATGAATTAACTAAAAATGCCTATGTCGTTAGTGTCCGTAGAAGTAGTTGCGAGAGGATTACCAGCAAAATCTTTCTATTGTTTAAAGAATTTTTAAAATTGGTTTAGTAGGTCCAGAGATTACTCCGCTATAATCTTTAACGATTTTCCGGATGCGGTAAAGAATCTTCTAAAAGATACCAATATACTCACGAACGTACATAAGCGGAAACTAAAGAATAATTTTTTGGGACAGCCTGTGTAGCGTCGCAGCACCGGTTCACTCACACTTTTATTTAACTACCCTATAATGATTATTCTTGGTATTTATCCTCTTCTGTTTGTTGATCTGTTTATTTATCTTCTTCTGTTTGTTAATAATGTTCTGTTTGTTCCTAAATATTGTATTATGCAATAATAACCAGTGCACAGTAAAACCAACTGTGGTTTGTGTTGCACTATGGTTAGGCTTAATTTAAATGTGTTGTTTGTTGAATAATAAATAAATAAATAAATAAATAAAATAACCTTACAAACTCTACCTCTTTATATTAGTATAGTATAGAAGTATACATTTATGTAACTTATTTTTGCAATGTACACATTAATCATCATGCCCTTTTGTTTAAAACTATTCCCACTTTTATACGGCTCAACTGTATTTGATGAAACATATCTAATTACCTCGTTGAAAACGCTTACGCTTGACCACGATATCCAATGGTAACTGTAGATGTAGCCTAAGGTGGAAATCTAGAAGATGCCTATTCACACTTGTCTTAGCTTTGAATAAAAAAAACCGGTTTACCATTTAAAAGCTTCGGTGCCATAAACAGACACACATAGCGGTCAAATTATAACATCCCTGTTTTTGCGTTGGGAGTTAAAAAGTCGTTAACCCTGTAAGGTTGTATCGTCCCGACGGCAGTCTTTTTGCGTTGGGGGTTAAAGAATAGTTCATCCTGTAAGGTTGTATTGTCCCGACGCTGGTTATTTTGCGTTGGGGGTTAAAGAGTAGTTCACCCTGTAAGTTTGTATCGTCCCGACGCCGGTCTCTTTGCGTTGGGGGTTAGAGAGTACTGCATTATCCTGATGCCGGTGTTTTTGCGTTGGGGGTTAAATAATAGTTCATCTTGTAAGGCTGTATCGTAGGGACGCCGTTTTTTGCGTTGGGGGTTAAATAGTATTGCATTGTCCTGACGCCGGTCTTTTTGCGTTGGGGGTTAAAGAGTACTGCATTGTCCTGACGTCGGTCTTTTTGCGTTGGGGGTTAAAGAGTACTGCATTGTCCTGACGCCGGTCTTTTTGCGTTAGGGGTTAAAGAGTAGTTCAACCTGTATGGTTGTATCGTCCCGATGCTGTTCTTTATGCGTTGTGGGTTATAGAGTAGTTCAACCTTGGTAAGTAAGGTTATATTGTCCGCAGTCGAACATCCACCGCGAGATCAACACGGCGCTGCAGACATGAGAGCCGGCCGCGGCGCCCGCCGCCCGCCGCCTGCCGCTGCTGCTGCGCGAGCGCTGACTCCGCCCCGCCCACCGCTCACCTCTTCACGTGCGACTTCTGCTATTATTTCGAACTAGTGATGACCTTTATGTGTCATCTAAACACTATCCAAAATATGAATTTGTGATTTCCTTTTTTATTTTTTAGGTTAACTAACGCCGGGTTTACATGTGCGTAACGTTTATGTAATGTAACGTGTATTGTAACGCTAATATTGTGACAGAGCGTTAGATTGAAAAGAAAAACGGTTCAACTCAAGTTGCGACATCTGCTATTATTTGGAACATTATAAACTTTTTATTTATTATTTTTATAGGTTATTTAACGCCAAGTTTGTATGTGCGTAACGTTTGATGAAGTGTAACGTGTATTGTAACGAGTATTTGCGAGGGTCCATTTGTTTAATTTATTAGCCATCCCATTTAGAATTCATACGGGGCCTTTATTTGAACTGGTTTATCGAACCAGTAGCGTAACTATATATCTAAGGTCAGTGGATAAGCACCCCAGTAAAAAGGCGCATGATTTTTTTTTAACGTTAGACATAGACAGGCCATATAGTTTTTTTTAGCACGTTTTTCTTTGAGTGCGTTTGCCATACACACTATTCGCGTTACACTTCACGTTACGTTACATTACATGTTACGCATGTCTGGACCCGGATTGGACATTGATCGAATGCGTTTCTGACGTGTGTTTGTTGGTCATACAAAACGAAATGTTGGCATAACCTTCAAATATATCATTTGAATATTTAATTAATTTAAGATTAAGATTTGAACATTTTAGTAATAATTACTCGTAATTATTGAGTAACGCATCTAATGTATTTCATCGACACTTCAAAGTTCATTGAATAGATCCGATTACGGCCCTTCAGAGACGCATTATTTCAACGGACAGACTTAAATGATGATCACTTATTTGTCAGCTAAGTACGCGAATTGTATATGAAATGTGTTTTTTTTTTTTAATTAGTGCGTACACACCTTAATAGTACACATTATGCGTTTATTATGTGTATGAAGTGTAAAACGCGACTTCACTCGGAAACTGACTGATAATGACATCTTGCATCCATTTATAAACAAAATGTGTGAATTTGAACTTATGTCTGGTAAAAATAAATTAGATAAATTCTAGTTGTTGCATATACAGGGTCTCCCGTAATTAATGGATAAAACGCAAATGATGCCACTTAGTTATTGTCGAAAAGTAATTTGAATAGTTTTGAAAAAGTCGCTATAGTGACCGGTTTTTCGGATTTTTAAAATTTTTCTATTTTAAATCAGTTTTTTCATTGCGTAATTAAGATTATAAAGATCTGATTTTTGTTAAACATTGCTGTTTAAATTACCAATGTAGCATAATAATATTTTATGAATAATGTTTTATTTTTTTTGTAGAAGACGCATTGAGTGCAATAATTATTTTGCTTTCATTGCATTGAAAAAAAGGATTCAAGACAGAAAAATTTTAAAATTCCTATTAAAAAATATATCTTGGTTCCCCTAGGGATGTTTTCAAAATTCGAATTAGTTTTAGATAATTAGTTGGTTTATCTACCATTTGCGTTTTATCCATTAATTACGGGACACCCTGTATAGTAACTTGTATAGAACTGACAGTGGGCGTTCAACTATACATGAGAATAAGACTTGAATAACGCATACCTAAATTTTGTTTGAAACATTTGGTGGGACATTCCTTGATATTACTGTGACACTTATTATTGTGTTTAATTTTTGATCCCCACCTGGGAGATGAACAAATAAAAAAAATACTGTAAATAAAATATTGACATTTTTCTTATTAAATATTGATTCTCCGCTGACTGAGATGAGAGAGGGAATTGTCAATCAAGTTGATTGATTACCAGTGATCTTATGCTCTGTAGTTAAAACTCGAATAAAACCAGTATTTATTTTAAAATTAACTTAATATATTATTTATTTTTAAATATTATGATTTATTTTATTGTTTCGAATATTTTAAAACTTTAGTCACCAATGTTCTGTAACGATAATAGTTATCTTTGTTGCTCGCGGTGCGCAAAATTCTACTTTATCCGCTAGTGTGGAAAGTAATCTAAATTTTGGATGCAATAAACATCAGAATTGTATTTCTAGCATAATATAACATTTTCCTTGCTGTAATTAGACGAAAAGTTGTGTGTATAATTACAGCTGCATTATTATTATCATTTCGTGACATTGAATCGAGTCAGTAAGAATTCGAGATCAGTATTTTATCTATATTTAATCTTAGAATCCTTTTCTTGTTGACGATATACGAGTATTACGAGTATGCTGATAAATAATTTAAAGTGCGGTTTTTTGCAATTACACTTACAAAAAATGTTTGATAAATTTTCAAATACCTAATTTAATCCCCTTTGTTAGGGATTGTTTAGGATTCAGTTACTAAGCAGTTTAGTTGAAAGTAAAAACAAGAGTACTGTTTTTGTATGCGGACAATGTGAGCTATTTTATTAATTGGCTGTCACAGTAGGAACTCTCTGCTTAGTTTAGGTTATGGTGACATAATATGTATATAAATTACGATATGTATTATAATATTTTACAATTTATTTGTTAAATAATATAATTTGGTGCTAGATCATAATTTTAATTTGTTTGATTTTGTATTAAATTTTATTACTCGAAAGTTCTATATTTGAATTAAATAGATTATTGTCTATAATTATTATAGTAATTTAGTGAATTTCACATTATACAGGCCCGGTTTCACAATCTTCTGTTGTAGGTAGTTTAACCGGAAGTTTTGCCACTTTTATACTTTGTACCAATCTTGCCGACGCTCCACAGTTACGCCCGCATAGTGCCCGTTCCCGTGAGAATACGGGGATAAATTATATAGTCTATGACACTCGCAAATGACGTCGCTTTCTAGTGGTAAAAGAATTTTCAAAATCGGTTCAGTAGATCCAGAGATTACCCCCACAAACTTTACCTTTTTGTAATATTGGTGTAGTCAAAAGCAAAACTTGTGAATAAGTTATTTGACACTTAACAGGAGGTGGTGAAACCGGACCTTGATGTTTTTGTTATGTATATTTAATTTAAATAATCCATTTCTGACACTGGTTTACTATTTTTTTTACCTGAAAGTCATATTATAATAGCATAAAGAAGTCCTTCAAAGAAGAGTATTATAATGCATTGCAATTAAAGCAAAGCGAAAATCCATAAGAACTTCACAGTTATTTCAGTTCGCACTTCGCGTTATACGGAGGCGCTTAATTCAAATGAAAAGTTTTAACCTTTATATTTTGTTTTAGGGTTGTCTTTATGCCTTTGCATAAACATATTTATGTATATACAGACAACCTAAAGTACATTCTGAGATTAGATAGTATACTAGTTTTCCTAAATGACGTAAAGGTCATCGGGTACTAACCTATATCGCACGATTTCCGCACACGTTCGTTTGCTATTCAAAAGTAGACCTTAAGAACTGTCTTCTGAGATTCGTTAATGAAGGACACGCAAAGGGAACATCGTTTGAGTTGTCAATTATATTGTCTTGTCAGTTATAAATGCTTTCATAGGACAAGACATTTGAAAGTCTATAATTGCTTGGCAAACTGCAAACTGTGCGTGAAGGGGTTACCATCATTAAAAAATGAATTCCCAAATAATTCGTGATATAATGTAAATAATAATACTCAATTGTCGATGTTTTTGAAACCGCTAACTTCAAGGCGTTTTAGTGACTATTATTTCTTAAGATTTATTGTAACCTGGTGGATATCTTAAGTTTAAGAGTTTAACCAACCCACCTTATTAATAAAGTCTATCGATGCCATGCCAAAAAAATCACTATTAAGTAATAGTAAAAATGAAACTGCACGTAGATATATTATATCGACTAAATTTCCTAAAGCTCATCGCACACTACACAGGGCCGTACATTGAGGGAAGTGGGTGACAAAATATAAAATTAAAAAACTGGATGAATCTATAGAATACCACATAGCCAGACGTGACGTCAATAAAAGTACGAAAACTGGTATAAAATCGACGGAAACGGAAATGCTACTCTCAATATAAAGCTTCCAGTTACGGTCAATATTTTAATAGGTTGAATCTATTGGTAGATTGACTTTCTACCCATATTCGTATTGGTTTTGTCTTTATAAAAAAATATTATACCATTATGCGAAAAGACAACTTATGCAGCCGAAAAGGCTGAATATCGTATTATGGTAATGGATAATTTGTTATTGACACCTAAGTATACCGTGGCAGAATTAGTACGGTAAAGAAAAGAGTTTGATCTCTGTTGGTTCCGCAACTTTTTGAAATGTATAAATTTAAAAATTTTCCAAAATTTCAAAATTTACCTTAGCTTGCCGGTATGAATGCAACATTTTGTACAGTCCTGTGTATGGTACGGAGTTATTACTTCGACTATTTCGCCTGATCGGGCCTCTTCTATGTGTGTATTTATAAACTATTCCTTAATGATAAAGTTGTTTGGGCCCATTATATGCCCTATTGTGTGACGATGTTCGGAGGGCGTGAATGTTACAATCAAACCTGAATAAATGGTTTTCTACTTATTATAATATATTAGACTTAATCGAAACCTTTTCACAACAAAAAAGTTGTTTAAATTTATATTAAATATATATATAAGAAAAAACTATACATGTTGTGCGTTAAGTAAAGAAGGTTTTCTTCTGCTTTCTAATGATTTTAAAATCATTTATTCTGGATTGACGGTCGTTAAATATTACGCTAAGGTTCTACTAACTCGTAGCATAAAGGTAAACACATACTACATGCATATTTGTGGGGAATGTTGTGAATGGAAGGGTGTGGCTATAGCTCTGTATACACATCCATAAGATTGTCTGAAGCAAACCTTTGTGCTACGGTGTTCGTCGAGGTTTGGCTAATAGGGAGATGTTAATTAACTTTACTATTCTGATTAAACTTTTTGGAAAAAGATAGGTAAAATTAAGAATTATTACGTAGTGAGTAAGTGTTTATAAGTAATGTAACAATGATTCCTTGAAACACGATCTGTGCTGCATTTCTTTACATCACTTGATATTATTTGTCACTAATCGTTTGCGTATACGTCAGAATGTGGAGTGAACGGTAGCTTTCGTATTTTGAATTTTTCTACATTAATAAATCGTATAGTTGTGCAAATATAAATGTATGTTAACTTTGAATCGAAATATTCATTGACGGTAATGTTGACTTTTAAGGGATGTGACGTTTTTCTTGATGTCGCTGCACATGGGAATTATGTCCGTTTCATTCATGATTTATGGTTGATTGAACAGTAACGTAATTGAAACAGTCGATTCTACCAATTGACGCACTAAGAGCGGTTTCAGACTAGCGTTTTATACGCGCATATGAGTTCTTTTTTGGAAGCGCGTATAGGCGCGCCTTTTGGTACACGCTCAACTCGTACGAGCGTTGACGTGCTTTTTCGGTCGTATATGTTTTTTTGATATTGACACGACACCACCGGTTTGAGCAAACACGCCGAAATATGCCCCTTTACGCGAGTCCGGTTTTTTAAAGCGCGTATGCTGAAACGACCGTATACGCGCAAAAAATACGCTAGTCTGAAATCACTCTAAGGAACTAAGTGCTGACAAAAATTTTAAGCGTGTCAAAAGTTATTTCTTGAAAAAAAGCAACAATACGGACGGGCCACCATGTGCGGTTTTTATTATTATTAGTGAATTAGTAATTTTTATTAATTAATTATTAATATTATGTATCAATTAATTACCATTCCTAGTCTTAAGATAAACTAATCATCACTGTCCGTCTATGAATTCCCGGATACGTTTAAGAATATTTTGTCGAGGATATTTTGATTATTTTCCTTCGAAACCCTGTATCGCATAGATCCCTTAGCAAATTAGTAAATATTGTTTCACAGTTAAAAGTTGGCTGCAGATTTGGTCTTGAAAACAGTTTTATTTATTGACTTATTTTGTACAATACATTTTATAAGCTGATCGGTGTATATTTTCCAGTATTATTTGACATTAATATGAATGTACTGAATTATAAAGGGTGACATGGAACAACAGTGCGGATTGCTAAAGTCGGCGATGACATTTACTTGAAATTCGGTTTTTTTCTTAGATTCTGCAGCTGACTATTATCTGTCGGGATAAAGGGTTCGCTCCCATACACCAGTCACGTCGATCAGGGAAAGACAGTGGAGCCGATTTTTTTTAAGTAAATACATTTTTTTTTGGATATAACTTAGTGGATAACTTCTTATTCCTCACAAAGAGAAATTAAATGAAGAAAACAAGTAGATAGATGTATTTTAAGGTTTTGGAAGGAATATTTTGATTGTATCAGTGAGGTGTACAGGACGAGCGTTTCAATCGCGAGCTTTTCAATCCATCATAAAATGGGATATCTATACAAATAAGAAATACAAAAATTAAAAGAATTAAAAAAAAACTTACATAAATAATTAATATATAACGTACATGTAGAAGTGGTTGACTCACGTCTAATAACACCGAGGAACATAAACGTGACGGTGAACGGCTGGTGTGTGGGCGTGAACCCTTAATATGGAAACACATAATATCATTGAAAAAGGCTGAGGACACAATTTTTAAAATATACAATGTCTTCTAAACAGGGTACTTTTATTTGTTGTTGTGTACGTTTGAATAGTGGCGTTGTTATTCGATTTTGAACTCTCGTCTACTTGGGAATGCGATACGAATTTGAATGGGGTGAAGTTACGCCATTTAATCACGAGTCTTAATAGTAGTATTCTGTATAGTATATATAGAATATGATAGTGTTCTAACTATGTATATGTAAATTATATTTGTCTGTCTTGTTTGCCTATGAAGTGCAAATGACTAAAAACGACATATTGCATTTATTCATAGACAATAATATTCAAGCTAATTTAGATGCGAGATAAAAATAATTTAGATGTAACAAATCACAAAAAAACATTCCACAAAAAAAAAAAAACTATTTCAAAATTGTCATTAGTTTAACAGACTTTCAAAAAAGAGAATGGTCTCAATTTGATCAGTATGTTTTTACTAATCATACCAAATTAATGGGAGAAACATTGCTTTATTATTATTATTTTTTATATATTTCATAAAGATGGCGACCAATTTTCTTATTCAAATTCGTATAGCATACAATTACAAAATACATTTTCGTAGTGGCAGTTTGTTGAAAAGTTTTCTTATACAAACTATTTCTGAAACCCTTTCTGGTTTCGGACCAAAAAAAAAAAACTAGCCTGTAACCATTGATATAGGAAACCAAAGAAAAACCGAACATCACAATGGACATACAAGATATACGTCAAAATGGACATTTGACCCGTATTATATCTTTGGTTTGATATACCAATGCCTGTAATATATGTAATCAAAATATGTTAACCTGTTAATATTTCATATAGGGAAATGTTGTCTATTGTATGGTCTGTCAGATCGCAGTCAGTCTACATTTTTTTATTTATAGTTAAGTGCTACTCACATGGGCATAAAACATTGCTCACACTCAGCAATAACCTATGTATCAATTATGTTCAGCAGGGTTAATTTATTATGTATTTCGGTATACGATTTAAGCTCAGACCAATTATTGTTATGGACCTGCCTCGCTAGACGTTACTTTTCCGTCAAAGTATATGATCAACGATCTAATGCGATTATAAAAACTATTTATATAGTATCGATGTTTTATACTTGTAATCGTGTTAGTCGGTCGTAAAATTATTTTTTTTTGGTTGAATGGTGTAAAAAACGGGCATAATATATATCAAATCTAAGCTCGTTTTCTTTAGAAAATGACAGACAATTTTGTTCGTGAATTTGGATGCGATACTGGCATTTCTATAATTGGTCTGAGGATTTAAGACATACGCCATTTCATAAAGGACTGATTTTTCGGTTTTGCCAGCATTTAACATTAATATTTCAACGAAATTACATTAGGATAATTTCATTTCGTTATTATCGTAACGTCATTTTCTTGTAATAACCATATTTCGTAGATTATGACAAAAACGAACAATCATTGTCACTTTATGTAAGTGGCTCTAGTCTTGAATTTTACACCGAGACACATAATTGTATGATAATGAGACCATAGAGATCGTTTGTTTTTTTTTCTGAAATTTCATCCACTCGTTATATTGTTATTCTAATTTTCATTGACTTTTGTTTTTGATTTACCGTGAAAAATAGCTAATTAACACGGCATTATGTAGAATATACTAAATGCCAACAATATGTTAGACTTATTGTGATCTCCCAGATGACACAGTCGGCCACATTAAATGAATACATGAACGATATTCTTTGTTAGTTAAATTAAACAAATTATACCTAGTTCTAGCGGAAAAAAAAAATGAATTAAATGTTTTATAGTCACTCACTATTTATTTGTACATGGAAATCTGTTTCACTAATGTAAAATTATATAGAGAAAAAAGAAATTATGTAGACAACCAAAAGATCTGTTGGTAAATAAAGTGTATTATAGTGTTAGGTGTATAAGTGTTAATTTCTAATTCGTCAGCCGGTGTTCAGTGTGATTACAATATATACGAGATTTAAAACGCTATCTAAAGTATTATTAGCCATATCTGACGTAATATTCGCCATTGATTGTTAGTGGGCTCATTTTCAGCACTTGTGTTGAAAATTATGTTTATTGTTAGGATGACAATACCTGCGCATTACGCTATGGTGTAGTATAACAGTCCTCCGCTTATAGTAGTAGGGGAGCCCGAGATGCTAAATTTGCAGTTACTAAAGCGTCATGGGGACCGATTGCATTTGGTGGATTAAATGATTGGATTAATAAATGGATATATACTTTTTTCGATTTCAGCGGTGGCAAAAAAAAACTAGACTAAAAAAATTTTATTACTTTGGACTACTGAAATCGTTAGAAAACATGAGCGATTATTCAGGAGATTATTTCACTCATAATAAGTTAAAAATTAACCACGCTCGTGGTTTGATAACAGAAATATAAGGATTTTATTTTGTAACTTTGGACCCTCCCATTCCATTACGTTACACTCAAATCGTCAGGTTTTCGAAATGCACACCTTTTAGCTATCAACTCACCTACCTTATCTTAATCTGACGTGCTGGTTGAGTATTTCCGAAGTTAGTTTTTTTTTGGTTGCCCTAAATGTACCCCCCCCAATATTATGGGCTCATATTTGGTGGAGGTACTCAACAACGTGCAAGGTATAGTCCCTTGTGTTTATCTGCCGCGCTCGAGTAACTGCAAAAATCCCCTCTTCGGCTCCCCTACTATTAACTTGACACCTGGCTCAAATGATGTTTGTACTGTGATTGTATGGTTGTATTTGATAGCCAGGTGTTATGTTAATGCCCAGAGTTATTCACTCTTGCATACATAGGCGTATAAAGCGGGAGAGCCGGGTGGGCCGTGCCCACCCTAGAATGGTCCTGTGCCCACTTTAGAATTCTGGGCTATCGATTTAAAATTCTTTGATGGACGCCAAAATACAAAATATACAAAGTCAATAAAATCAGTAGACCCGTTTCAGAGGCCAGCGTCCACAAACATTGTAAACGAAATTTGTATATTAAGTGTCGACTCTGCACAGGGCCCCAGGCCCACCCTAGGAAATAATCCTAGATACGCCACTGCTTGCGTACTTTCTGTTCGTAACGCTACGAGTGCGGCGCATCATATTACGTCAGATTGAATGATGCTCACTAAAACAATCGAAATGTTAACTTCACAGACAATTTAACAACTAATGACGATTTATTTATTATAATAATTAGTTGTTTGTATTATTGTTTTGCCAAGATGTAAATACGCGAATTTCTAAATTTTTAATTCTTAACTTAAACGTAATTGGAAAATTATATACGAACACTTTAAATATTAATAAAAAACTAATCGTATTCGGAGACGATACGATGATTAAAATAAATTAAATTGAATAATTATTATTGTAAAAAAAATACATTTATTTCGTCATTAGGTACTGATTGAAATATTTTGTTTAGTTACAATGGCCTGTGGTGTAATTCCTCCCACCGAAACTTTCCATTAATTGGAGTGCCAATAATTTACCACTTTTTATGTTCATTTAATTGTAGCTTAATGTAATAACTAGGGCCGTTGTTGCTACTAAAATAAAGGTTGTTGTATTGTAATCGCATTATAGTATGTAATTATTTATTATTAGATAGTCTGCATTGCGTTTGTTTTTAATTAAATTAAAAAAATTCTGAATATTTTACGAAACGTGCTCTCTAATAATGTGGAGAGTTAAAGAAATTAATTGCGTATTTGATAGTTTCATTATTTTTCAAAACTTTTGACATAATTAATTTTTGATGAAAAATCAATAATAATTTTCGATAATGTTATTCATGCAATTGTTATGTTGCTTACTAATTATTTATTAATGAATATTGTTTTTTTTTTTTTTACTGAGTTTTGACAAGTTTATTTAGTGTATTTTTTGTAACAGAAGTTGTTAGACCATCGCAAGTGCAGCGCAGACTATACTATGTGTACGTTATCTTCCATTAGAGTCGTAGTCGCTGTGAGCTACATATGCGTATTAACAATAAATAAATTAAATGATGATTTCAATGTGTATTTTTTTTTGGCCCGCGTTGTAAACCTGGTTTATCTCAATAACACTACTTTACTGCTTGCTATTCTATATCTATAATAATATATAAAATTGAAGAGTTTGTTTGATTGAACGCGCTAATCCCAGGAACTACCGGTCCGATTTGAAAAATTCTTTCAGTGTTAGATAGCCCATTTATCGAGAACCACGCGGGTAAAAACCGCGCAGCGGCAGCTAGTACTTTTATAAAGAGGAAAGATGTTTGTAATAGGCTCCAAAATTACTGGAATGTGTAAAAAAATTCCTCATTGGTATGCTACATTATTATCAGCGAGTAAGCATATGCTATATTTTATGATTGATAGGTGCATGATTACTAAAAATCTATACCAATTTATTCACGGAATGAAGTCTTAATATCTTCACTTCGGAGATTAACTGAGCTATCACACTAGCGGATTGCGAGCGTTTTCAAAGCGGAGCGGGCTCGCAACGTACCTATACGTTACGGGCGCGCAAAGTACCTACACGCCGCGTTTCGATTCATTGCGGACCTCAGACCAATTATTGTATAGGACCTGTCTCGCTAGACGTTACTTTTCTGTCAAAGTATATGATCAACGATCTAATGCGATTATAAAAACTTTTTTTTCGGGGAGGAAAAAAATCCCTCCGGACTTCTGCCGGCTAGTCGGCAGGGAATGTCCGACTTGCACGGACTAAAAATAACCTCCTCGTGCTTCGTGGTCAGCGCGGAACCGCTTAGCATTTCTTCACGCTGACCATGTTTTATATTTAGATCTCTCGCTTTTCTTCTGCCTCTTTTTTTTCTCTTCTTTTCATGGTGGCTCGGACCATATGGGCGTACTTTTGCCACTCTTCATCGCTCGACAGCATGCGGGTGATAAGGTTTGCCGCGTTTACCTCGCCGCTTGTTCCTTCAGCCGCAGCTCTTAAGTCTGAGCAACCTGAGCACTCGAAAAGTGCGTGCCTCGGGGTATCTTCTTCGTCACAGAAGTAGCATGTCTCGTTATGCGCTTTCCCAATGGCGAAGAGGTAGGTCTTAAAAACCCCATGACCGCTGAGTGCCTGCGTTAGCCAGCGGTCTACCTCTCCATGCTGCCTCTTGTGCCACCTTATTTTTTGGTTTCAGTGATTATAAAAACTGTCTCTATAGAATCGATGTTAAATAGTTGTAATCGTGTACGTCGGTTAAAGAGCTCAGTAAAAATACCTTTTTATGTGATTGAATTATGTAAAAAACGGGCAGAAACTTCTAATTTAGTATAAAATATATACCAAATCTAAGCTCGTTTTCATCAGAAAATGACAGACATTTTCGTTCGTGACTATGATTGTGATACAGATCCTTCTATAATTGGTCTGAGTTGCGGACGCACAATGTTGTACTGTCTCGTACAAACGCCAGTCCGTCCCAGTGTTGCCAAACGTACGATTTAAATCATATTTGTACGACATTTTTGGCTCTTGTACGATGTACGATCGAGTAATCGAAATCGTAGTTTACGATCTTTTAAATCTTAGGTCTTAGGTCTTAGGTCCATCTTCATAACGAACTAAAAATATTAACTAGTCGAAGAAAAACTAACCTACGATGATTTGTTGGTTTGGAGAGAAAAATACAAACATTATAAACAATAGATTTTTTAGCTAGAAATCTGTTTTTTTTTTAATAAATTTTAATGAATAAAACAGCAGTGTGTCCTCGTCAGAGTCCATTTTGTTACTGAATGTACTGTACGTCGTTAATTCGCTACAAAACCGCGACGGAAACGTTGCGAATCCGCCACGCCTCCGTTAAAATTCAATTCAAAAAGAATTCTAAACTCTTTAAATTATGCAATTTGGATAAACATTAAAGTATAGTAAAATCAAATATAATAAGGCTGTTACTTTTTTATCTAGTGTTTTATGTCCACCAATGCGCGTAATCTTTTTTTCAAAATAAATATTGCTTAAGCTTATGTTGAATGACCTGGCTGAATGACTTGTTGATGGTTGTTCTCCCTACCTATCCAAATTTGGTAAGAATTATGATCCTATTATATAAAATTCATAAATCGGTGAAAATCACATGAAAATCTTTTCAGTACTTTTCGAATTTATATGTAGGTATCGTTAAATACGTATATTATCTAGATTTAAGATATAGGTATGTATTACTTATTCAAGGTAAAAGTACAAGGAAAATCACACATTGAAGAGAGAAAAAGGAAGGTCACGTTGAAACGCAGGGAGAATTTTCTCTTCTAACCTACCTACATTAACACCCCATCGTGTTTTGAGGAAATGTAAATATGGAATTCTGTTTACGTCATTCTAAGTAACGCCGTTTATATTTCGGAGTACGGAAATATTCTCGGAGGAATATTAAGCAGCCCCTGATAGGGAGGACAATCTTGACATTGGTACCTACCCCTTTCTCAGATTAGAAAGGGGTAACGAGGTCAAGTTATTTTAGAGTAATAGATTTATATCGACTGGATTATTTTTTAAACTAGCGGACGCCCGTGACTTCGTCCGCGTGGAGTTCACAGATCTATCTTCGTTTTAAATTTCAGCCAAATCGGTTAAGTAGTTGCGGCGTTAGAGAGTAACAAACAACCATACAAACTTTCGCATTTAAGTATAATAGGACTACTCGTTTATCGTTTTTCGTTTGATACGACTGAACTCAAAAACTACTCCACCTATTTTATAAGCATTCTTTTTACCGTTAGATGCTGTATCTTCACCGATTAACGTGGTTTAAGCAATGATTATTTTATACTATAGATATGTTACGTGCCCACAAAATCACCGCAAAAAGTGATCGAATTTAGTGACTCCATTGAGCGCACACATGCACAATTTTGTGTTTACCTACTTTTTTTTTGGTATATTCTTCATATATAAGTATGTTATAAGTATGTAGTTTTTACACTATACAAACACACGACTCGACATTAGACAATGTTTAGTACTAAATGAAAATAAGACAATTATGCACATTCGTCAGTTTTGATGCGCTAGTGCCCTATCTCTAGTACAAAATATCGTTAGGGTTATATTTAATCCCCGTATTAAAATATAACTAACTGGAAACACTTTTTGGAAGTCTGTTAAAAGGAAACTTAACCCGACCTACCTACTTAACACCTATATTAAAATTGTTCGTTATTTTGTAAACTAATAGTACCTTAACCTTATCAACATCTTATATTATGTAGTTTTCAATCAATCAATAAGTAGGGACTACTAAACGTCAGCTCAACTGAGATTTTCTATTCCTCAGTAGATACTTTATCACCCGAGATTAATATCCAGTCGATAAAGTTCCCTACCTTCGGTTTTGTGTGATCCCAGGCGACAAACTCTCTTGACTGGGCCCAAGTTCGAACGACCCGCGTTTTCACAGGCCATTTTCTCATCGATTTCCCAGAGCGCATGTCACTTTCCCGCCATTTCGCCGCTCGCCAGTATCGCGCGGCCATTGCTGTTAACGCACGTCGAGAAACCTTTCCGTGATCAACAAAAAAAAAACATACAGAATTAAAATCAATTCTGTATTACGTTATGCTATATAAAATTGATGTTAGATAAATATTTTTTTAGAGAGTCAATGATTGTAATAATTTTTAATAATAAGTGAATGATAGTAATAATTTTTCACGTATACGTTCAGTAATACCATGAAAGTATTTTAAGTGTCACTCCATTTATTTCGGCTTCGTTTTTCGTTTTTAAGATCGATAAACACTTAAACATGTGAGTATTGTTTTTATTTTTTATTATTATAAATATTTATAAGATTTTTAATATATTATTTCCATGCAATTTATATGACAAAATACGTGTTTTGCGTTTGATTGTGTATGTGTATCTATAAAATCATTGGTATCATAATTAATTTATCTATATATTTTTGTTATGAATTACTATTTTGACACTATGACGATTTTGATGCGCTGTTTTTATTATTGTTAAATTTTTAAATGAAAATATTTCTTTTTTTAAATACATATTATACAATACATAATGTGTAGGTAGGTAGGAGCTTCATGCCATATTTGTCATTGTAAATTCGTCCTATAAAATGGTTACTACCAAGTTATTACTTGTTTGTTGTGAAACAATTACACAACTGCTTTAGCATTGTCCTCGATACTTTAGATAAAAAATATTCTCATAACGCAATAGTCTCAGACGAAAATAATCTCACTAAACAATACACAAAAACCGGAGAAATCAGATCTTTAAACCTACTTATTTAGGTAACAAAGCATTTAAGCGGGTAGTTATTCCATAAAAATAGTTTATTACGAATAAGTAAGTAAATATTTTTATGCATAAAGAAGGTTCAACAGACAATGAGAAATTCTATTCATGTCCCTAATACCTGATTTTATATATTTTTTAATTTTATTCTTTTCGTAGTTATAATTCCGCCATAGTGAATTGGTTGTGACGTCATCAATGACCGAAGTATGCTAAGCTCTATTTTGTCTAAATAATATTTATTTATTATGTTTACTTTTGGTAAATAGGAATAAGGCTAGTAATATATAGGCGTTAATGGAGGCTTTTGGAGATTTCAAGGGTCAAGACTTTGTACTTTTGGCATGATCATCATCGCCATCATCTTATCAGTCGATGGACGTCCACTGTAGAAAATAGACCTTTTATAGGGACTACCAAACATCACGATAATGATTCTCTGCATCAGCGTCCAGCGAATCCCTGAGACTTGATGTCGACAGTCTCCCTGGTCCCTGGGGAAGTCGACCAACGCTTCCTAGTGCAGGGTCGCCATTCCAGCACCTTAGGACCCCAACGTCTATCGGCTCTTCGAACTTTGTGCCCCGCCCATTGCCACTTCCTTCGCGACTCGTTGAGCTATGTCGGTGACTTTGGTTCTTCTGCGGATCTCATATCTGATTCGATCACGCAGAGATAGTACTAGCATAGCTGGTTCCATCGCCCGCTGTGTGACTCTGAGCCTTCTTAAGAGGCCCATAGTTAGCGACTAAGTCTCGGAACCATAGGTCATCACTGGCAACACCCACTGTTCGAAGAGTTCTGTCTTCAGGAATTTCGGACGAAAAAATGTCTCGAAGTTTCCCGAATGCGGCCCAGCCGAGTTGGATTCGGCGGTTCACCTCTACACCTCTCGAAATTGGATTGGACTAACTGGACTATTACCTTTTGCATGATACCTAGATAATATCATGAGAAACCATGTCTTCCAGTTGTGAAATACTTAGCTTCGCTACACCTATTTACTATAGACCATTTGAGTTTGATATTCGAAAAGCTCCCAGGAAGAAAAGCTAAACCCATTTTTATAGGACCTTTACTGGAACTTAGAGGATGTTATTGAAGGAAATATAGGCTTCTTTTAATCCCGGAAAAATCTGTGCTTCATCCTATAAGTATCAATATCTTAATAGAAATACAAATAAGTTTATTTAATTAAATTATTATTAATTATAACACAAGCGTAAAACGTAAGACACTGCGCATCAATAACATAGGTACATTCGATAATAAATAAATAAAAATAGTTTATTTCAGTAACATCAATCGATTAACAAATAATTAAAGGCTAGAGTCTTCTTTTAAGAGTTGTACACTCCTGTGACAGAAGGCTTCGCTCTTCCATAACAAGTCGTAATGAAACATATTTAAAATTAATCATAGTGGGTAGGTATATATAACACTAAAAACATGTATGGGTGTGTGCGGTGTGTGTGTGTGTGTGTGTGTGTTGTGTTAGGTTATTCTTGTACTCGTATTATGTAATATTCTTCAGTAGAGATAATACTGCTTTTGTGAAACAGTTGCAGTTATTATCGCCCATCTCTGGAGATAAAATCTTACACGTTAGGACAGGCATTTATTTTTATTATTAAGTATTATTATTTTTGTAATAATAATCTCCAAGCCAGTTATAACAGTGAATTCGAGCCAGGTTTGTCTATTAAGGTGGACTCACTATTACCTTTTTATGGTAATCAAGGGAATAAAAAAGGTAAAAGCGGACGAAGTCGCGGGCATACACTAGTGCTGTGTAATCCCACCATGCTGCTATAAATCGGGTCAATCTAACAATAGGTACTTTTAATCGTACCGAGAACAAGTAAATATACACACACGTTTCGATCGTATTTACACAAACGGTGTAATTAAGGAAAAGTCGTTTGTTTATATACGCGGATGGGAGGAAAATAATGTGCTTAAAGTAAGTATTTATATACTTGTACTCAAAATACACCAATATGTATTTGATATTGATGATAGCGAAGTTCGCTTCGCATTGGGCCAGCGTGGTGGACTATTGGCCTAACCCCTCTTATTATGAGAGAAGACTCGTGCTCAATAGTAAGCCGAAGATGGGTTGTTAATGATGATATGTAACCGGAAATACATATTAATAATAATTAAATAAAAATAAATTTAAATTGTGTTTTAATAGAATCTATATCTATACTAATATTATAAAGAGGTAAAGTTTGTAAGTTTGTAAGTTTGTCACATTTTTTAAATGGGGTAATCTTCGGAACTACTGGTCCGATTTCAAAAATTCTTTCACCAGTAGAATGCTACATTATCGGGGAGTGCTATAGGCTATATTTTATATTAGTATGATATATATTCGCCGAGTTAACACAGTTTTTGTCATACAGGTTGGACCGAAAATCCTCTTAAGCAGACTTATTCGCATGCGCTGCCTTAACCATTGTTTAAAATTGAAATTAATGTATGGAGGCTTTATGTATCTTTAAAAGTTCTACAAAAAAGTCCGCGACACCATATATCTATCTTCTATATATTAGCAGATATAGTACCTTTTGTGTTTTAAAAATTATAAATTTTATATACTTAGGTTTGCGTCATTATTTATGCTACTTAACTTAAATCCTTATCAAAATAAATTATTTAATAACCACAAGGATATTATGGAGATAAGATTTGCCCTTTATAGTATGTTAATTAGTTAAATAGTTTCGGAGATAATACAAAATTTCTAAAAGATGCAGAAATTCCGCTACATGACGCCCCGCGCTTTCAATTACGTAGTTCCCGTTCCTGTGTGAATATGGGAATCAAACATAGCCTATGACACTCGCAAATAACGTAGCTTTCTATTGGTGCTATCATAGGGCTGGACCGATTTAGCTAAGGGTAGGGGTAAGGTAGGGAAGGTATAGGGTAGGGTAGGGTACAGGTAGGGTAGGGGTTGTGTAAGGGTAGGGCAGGGGTAAAGGTAGGGTAGGGGAGTGTATGCCTAGGTTAGGGGTAGGGTAGGGGTAGGGAAAGGGAAGGAAATTACAGGTAGGGTAGGGTACGGGTAGGGTAGGGGTAGGATACAGTTAGGGTACGGGTAGGGTAGGAGTAGGGTAGAGGTAGGAGATCGATACTGAAGCCTATTTTCTATTTTTTGTCTGTCTGTTTGCCTTTTTTTTGACCGGGCATCACGCTGAAACTACAGAATGAATTCAAATGATACTTAAGACGATTTGAGACCATAACACGTAGAAGGATAATAGGATACTTTTTGTCGCGAAAACAAAATCAGAAATGGGTGAAGTAGGGGTAGAAAGTTTGTACGGAAAGTCCTTAATTTTTCTAGGTACATTTGTAAATGTAAACTGATAAGTGGACTATTTATTAGGTATAAGTTATAAAACTTGCCAAATAGAATGTGAAATAGGGGTTGAAAGTTGACATCGATTTTTACGCGGACGAAGTCGCGGGCGTCCGCTAGTATTCTATATAAAGTAAATACTTGCCAACTTTACAACTATGAGTACCTATATGACGTAAGTACATACATAGATAATTTTTTGCACCTAATACTGAAGCGTTCTTTTTAATACATTTTGTTTACCTTTCATCAAGCTTCTTACATCACACCATCAAAGCTAATCCTCGGACAAAACATAATAAACATGCATTTTTGATCTTCAAATCTTCCGAAATAATCTTTTAAAAAAATCTACTTCATGATTTGCTGAACACTATTAGATTCTGCGATAGCCAGACAAACCAATTGAAAAAGTATATAAAGTAATTTTTGATATTTCCTCCGGGTTATTCCCAAATTCTTCAAAAAACAAATATATTTTTTTTTAAGTGCCGTAGGCTCCTTAATAGGAGATCAGCGGCGTCACTGGGAACTTTGAGCTAGCATAGCCTAATGGGACCCTATACACCATTCCCTTAGCTTTGTGGCGAACCTTCGCTAGACCCCGTTAAAGTTCTCTTTAAATATTAAAAAATCTTTAATGGTGATTTTCACGAAGGGATACCGCGAAGCTAAGTGACTGGAGATTGGGAACTCTCACAGTCTCAAATTTTGGGCTGAAAATTAAAAATCTTATAAAAGCGAAAGGTGAAAACCGCATGACGTAGAAAGTTGAAATTTGACAATGAGTAAGTTTTTTTTTACACTTGGCGGTACGCCACGGCCGAAGCCTCCCACCAGCCAGACCTGGACAAATTAAGAAAATCACAATCTGCCCAGCCGGGGATCGAACCCAGGACCTCCGTTTTGTAAATTCACCGCGCATACCACAGCATCACGGAAGCCGACAAAAGTTTATAGTGAGTAGACGTTCGCTAAGAACGGATTTTGCCAGGGGACCGGATTAAGGAGGTCTAAGGACGGACGAAGTCGCGGGCGTCCGCTAGTATCTACGTTTATACTTGGACGGTTGGACCCTTGAAACCTTTCAAAGCCACCATATATAATACGTTTGTCAGCCTGTAACTACCTTAATGCTTTACAGCCTTGCTAAAAATGAGGTATGTCTGACTCTCGTAGGCTTTCGGTGTAAAGCGTAGTTATCGTTAGGATGACTTGACAGGCAATCGAGTGACGTCATTCAGCGTAATATCTTCCAGAGAGCTCCGGTGATCAATTTGCATTACACTTTATAAACATTATCGAGAATTTGTAATATTACGTCATGACATTAGAAAATTCTCAAACCCCAAAGACGGCTTCTAGGTATTTCCTATTTTTCTAGCCGTGTTTCATAATAAATTGAAATAAATAAATTTTGACTTTTGAATAAACTTCATCATCATTATCAACCTATACCTATTCAGCCCACTGCTGAGTCTCCTCTCAGAATGAGAGGGGCTAGGCCAATAGTCCACCACGCCGGCCTGGATTGTCAAACTTCACACACGTAGAGAATTAAGAAAATTGTATTTATTCAAGTTACTTCACCATTTGAGACACGTGATATTTAATTTCTTAAAATACACAATTACACATAACTAAAAAGTTGGAGGTGCATGCTTCGGACCAGATTCGAACCTAAGTTATCCGGAATCCTAGGCACAGGCCACTGGGCTATCTCCGATCACGGGTTCGTTTAACAACTTGACACCTCCACGCATTCCCAAAATAAAGTGTCTTAAAATAAAAATTCAAAATAAAAAGACAGACAACTAATTGATCTTATAAGGGTTCCGTGTTTCCTTTTGAGGCGCGGATCCCTAAGAATGTAAAAGAAATATGCCACAGATGTTTTACATACAAGTAAACTGCACTCACTACCTCGTAATGGCGTAAAGTGGTGCACTTACAGAGCTATTGAAAGTGGAAGGTGCAAGTTAATGGAAAGTCATTTGTGGGGCAAAAGAGGCGCATGCGACTAACGAAAGCCATTAGCTAAAAATATAACGTAAAATTACATCATATTACCTTGTAGGTTCCATTATGTATATGTTCGTTCGTTATCAACACATATTCGGCTCACTACTGAGCTCGAGTCTCCTCTCAGAATGTTAGGGGTTAGGGCAATAGTCCACCACGCTGGCCCAATGCGAATAGGGACTTCACACACGCAGAGAACTAAGAAAATGTTTTGGTATGCAGGTTTCCTCACGACGTTTTCCTTTACCGTTTGAGACATGTGATATTTAATTTTCTTAATATGCACACAACTGGACAGTATGTATGTATATGAACCTACTACAAATTATGATAAAATCTATTTCCAGTATAAAGTCTACATGAGAATTGAGATATCCCTTGTTTATGTAAGCGTGCTTGCGATTTCGCTCTTTTCACTTTCTCAATTAATTGATTAGCGCTTTCAATCAATACGTAGCTTTATAATCTTAATAAGTTTAGATTTATGTTTGTACGCGAGTTTTGATGTCATTTGAGGTCTTGGTTTTAGTTAGTAGATGATCTATCTACTAATACTCTATTAAAGGTACATGATCTCAGAAAATTTAACTTAAATAAAAAACGAAACGCACCGGAGAAACCGTCTCTTTGAAAAACCTATTACTATTAGGCACCAGTCCATTAATTTCTTTACGTAGGTTACGTAGGTAGGTCTCATTTCCGTACGATTAAGACGTTTTCCTGAGGTAAACAGGTAGGTACTTAATTTCACGCTGGACCCTAATGTTTCCGGAGAAAAACGTACCCAATATATCTTTATGTAGGTATATTTAGCACGTTTTCCCTCGTACATCCATACGTATAACATAGCTACGAGTATATTTGCTACTTTGCTTGCCCGTGATAAGTTTTTGACGTGACGACGTCTTATAATTCGATGGAGCCGGCTGCACACTCGAAAAAAGATGACGTCATGCGTCGTTCCCTCGCTTTATGGTTGCCAACTTATTTACAAGAAATAAAGTATATTCTAGTCTATGAAGATTATTATTATACAGTATTTGAGAAAAACGAGCATTTTCTTTTGAAAAATGTAACCATTCCACCAGTATTTTCTTATGACGTTGTCACGTTCAACTATCGTCAGTACCGACTTTACAGACAATCGATTTTTATTTTTTTTTTTAATTTTGAACATAATTCCATACATACATATGCTAACATTTTTCATATGTCACTTTTACCGAATTAAACACAGAAAGACATAGGTACGTAAAGTAAAAGAATCACATACCAAAACAGAAGCTTGAAATATTTCCGGACATGTCAAATGATCAGCTAATTAGCCGGCGCTAAAATTGCTAACATAAATCTACTGGTTACGGCCATTTGAAATCTTTCAGGGGTCATGCATTAGCTGGAGCTTGGAAATCTTATTAGCTAATTACTTAACTTAGTAGCTACAAGGAAAATGTTGTACTCGCCTGTTTGTATATCTTAATTATGTGCTAACGAAATATTACGGGATACTTTTAAAATAGAAAAGATAAAGATGGAATATACGTAGAAGCTTTCGCTTAAGTAGTGGTGAAGGTAGAAAGAGGTACTGCTCTTTTTGTGTTGGGAACCTTCCTCCATACCTTTTCGCCGAGGAGGCGAGGTTATGTCGGAAGGGAGGTGCTGCCTTACCCTATCATATATATACCCTATATAGGTTCAATTGAAGCTAATTCAAGCAATAATGTTAAATACTGTTAGATGCGTTACATGGAAGAGGTTAGACGTTAGGTCATGAAAAGTGAGGCGCACAAAAGAGGAAATTTCCACATCTCCACCAACACAATATGTTAGTTGTGGTCAACAACGAACGTTATTTAAACAAATAATAACTAAAAGTGTAAAAACCATTTAAACATACATAAATAACGGAATTAAAGACAAAATTGTACATATGCGCGCTCAGTTTTGTACCTATTACTCTAATCACCTTTTGCGGTGATTTTGTAGGGACGGCCCACTTTAAAGCAATGGCTCTCTCTATCAGACTTACATAATGACATAGGCACTGTGCTCGTACATATCGCACCCAAATTCACAAACAAATTGTCTGTATTTTTTTGAGGAATACGAGCTTAGATATATCTTACTTGTACTTAAGCATTCTGTGCTTATTATTAACTAGAACTAGTATTTTTACGGAGCTCTATAGCCGACAAACACGATTACAACTATGAAACACCGATTCTATAGAGACAGTTTTTATAATCGCATTAGATCGTTGATCATATACGTTGAAAAAAAAAGTAACGTCTAGCGAGACAGATCCTTCTGTAATTAGTCTGAGGTTGTTAATGATAATTACTGGAATCGACAGTATTATTAGGACGGTACCTAAGGCATATTAAGGCTTCGAATGTTTCTTAACCCCTGTTATCGGCTTCTAAGATTTCTTCTTAAAAAAAAACTCATTTTAATTTGTTCCTTCGAGCCTGAACCTGAGTAAAGCGGACCCTCTACTCTCAAAAATAACATAACAAGAATCTTGAAAGATTTCCTGACAAGTCAAATAATTATCTAATATTAGCCGGTGCTGAAATTGCCAAAATAAATCTACTGGTTACAGCAATTTGGAATCTTTCAGGGGTCATAAATTAGCTGGAGCTTGGAAATCTAATTACATAACTTAGTAAAGGAAATCATTGTCTGCCGCTTGGAGTAACTTATAATATTAGGTATAATATGTTCCTCAGAATATAGAAATTAATATTTTGAGTATGTTCTAACAACATTTCATGAAATATTTTTAACACAATGGTAGGTGCATTTTTGGAGGCTTTCGGGTCGACTTCTAAGATCAATTCAGGCAAACAAAAATATATATTTTTTTTTATTTTTATAGAATATTTGCCATATCTTTTAAATCTGACCAATATTCTCATTCCCCTCCAACTATGTTGGAGTTTTGAAGGCGTTGAGGCTCTTGAAATTGACTTAGATCTGTCTGGATGGACTAAAATTGCTTTAAAACTTTAAGGACATACCTTCAAATGTGAAAAAAAGACTTAAAATCTAGGGTGTAAAGGCTGACATGGATATAATTAAGGATTAATTATATTCACCTGGAAGTGAAGTTGGATCATAATTATATGATCAGTTTCTCACGACCCGATTTAATATTAACATATTGTAGTATACTCCTATGCTACAGCCTTTGAAAAAAGCTGACATGGATATAATAGTCAGTAAAGAGTAATTCATGACCGTTGTCATGATCTTTATGCACAACTAAGTCTAGGCGTCGGCCCGCGTGCGAGCTTCCACGCCGTTCCATGTCAGTGCAGATTCACCCCATTACGAGTTACGACGCTCCTCGGGGGTCGCTTGTATACAAAATGCAGAGATTAGAATTGAAATGTCGTAAAAGTCTACGAGGGGAATGCTCACCGGCCCATACAACGTCGGCCCAGGGAATCCAGGTATACCTACCCCCGTATAAAAGTATATGGAAATTATAATGTGATGGATAAATATGGATCTGGTTAAATAATTTGCTTCATTAAATATATGTTTCTTGTAGATAAATAGGTACATTTTTTATCATGATATTTCTAGGGCAAGATGTCTGCTGGTGTACTAAAGCGGCAAAACATTTGAAGCTGTATCATTTTTTTCTGTTACCAACGAGCTTAAAACCCAAGATAACGAACATACAAACCAATCATAAGTCTTCAAAAAATATAGTAAAACCACGGAAAATCTATGTACAAGTAGAAAAACTCAGGCAAATTAAAGATGAATTAAAAATGTGTTTTTCGATCAAATAATGATTTCATTATTAAAGTAGAATTATCAATATTTTTATTGATATAAGTAAATTGCCTTTGCCGGGTGGTTAGGGTAGACTTGGGTCGGGGATGAGCATTCCCTTTTTCAATAGAAATATATTAGTAGATACCTTTTTCTCAAATTATGGTAATGATAACATACTTGAAAAAATCTGCCTCGTAATTGGAAAGCCTGTATTATTTCGGATTACTAGATCTTGGGTTTGAGTCCTGGGTCAGCTTTACGTCAAGAATTTTTTAGTAAAAATTCACAGTCCGCTGTTGGAAAGTAGGTAGTATGCCTCGTGCCTCAGAGAGCACGTGAAGCCGGCGTTCTAGTGATTATTATCAGATAGTGATAACCAAATTCAATCCCCAAGTCCTCCAACTCGCATTGATGCAGCATGGTTGGTCTAAGCTATACTTAATATCGTCTCTCCTAATATGAAAGGATGCCACCACTCACAGTCACAGTTTACAGCGTTACGACCGGTCGTATCCTTAAATGATTTTGTGCGTGACTATTGCGTCCCAGGCATGACGTCCGGACTTAGGCTCTCTACCCATCGATTTAAAATTTAAGGAGTAAGCCTGGAACAGGTGCCATTGACTAAATAGTTGCGGAGTAAAAATGTTAGCTTGGTTTGGACCTCATGCTGCTGTGAAGGGGTTAAAAGTAGGATCATCGTTTGAATGTTCTACTGCGCATCAATATTCATTCACCAAGTTATCAAGTTTAATACCTCGAATGGCATTCAGTCCACGCCCCACAGTTGCCAATCGAATTTGAATCCACACACTGACATGCGTTATTGGATAAGCCTGTCGCTGTGGCATTCGTTATTTACACAATAGAAGCTTGCCGACTGTTCCAGCAACGGATGGATATTGGATTTATTAAAAACATTGAGTACCAGGGAATTTGGTATTTGATGCGTCTAATTAGGTTTTAAGGATATTTCTGATGACAAAAGGTTTTGTCAGAGTATAGTTCGGTAGTATTTGCTTTTTCAGGCTTTTGGGTTTTCAACTTTGTAAACGCTATCACAAAAACCTAGGCAAAAAATCTAAGCATTTTTGAAGTTAATCTATACGATTGGCCATTTAGGTGTGAAACATTTGATTGCCCAAAACCACAAGATTCAATTTATTATAGTTTTTGACTGCCTGTTATAACTGAAAAGTAATTCAATTATGTTCATCTTATTCTCGAAAAACAATAGATATCACTAAAATGACCATTATATTCCAAGCGGAAAAAGTCGAATACTTTCATATTTTCTTAAAATTACCCATAAAATAAAAGTTCTTAATAGAAATTCTTTTTGATAGATTGGGAATCCCTTGGAAAACAAGTCGACGAGGGTAGGGCGGCCTGTAATTTCATTGAATTATAAAACCCTGTCAGTTTACCACAAGCTGTGTTATTATGCGCCGTAATGTTTTCCACCCATCGATTCCAGTTTCACGGTAATTGTGACTGACATTAGATATTATAATGTATAAGTTCTTATATACTGAAAAGATAGACAAATCGATATGAAAAAATGATACCTACTTAATTATGGTTAACTTTACCGTTAGTTATTAAGTAGTTTCATTGAATTTCGATTTTTATTTTGAGGCCCTTTCCTATAAAGTTATCTATATTTATAATAAATCTGTAGAGAGGTCAATTCTGTACATAAAATATATTTCCAAAATATATATCAGGTGGTGATATGTGATCGATACTGATGCCAAAAATGCAATCAGTAAATTTTTCGTCTGTCTGTGTGTATGTTTGTTCGTTATAGAAACAAAAACGACTCGACGGATTTTAATGAAACTAGGTACAATTATTCTTCATACTCCTGGGCAGTATACCTTTTATCACGTTACGATCAATAGGAGCAGAGCAGCGAAGGGAAATATTGGGAAAACGGGAGAAGTTACTCCATTTTTACAGCGATAATACTGTTAAGATCTGGATTAAAGAGGTCTAAGGGCGGGTGTCCGCTAGTCCTGAATATTTTTACGATTGTAAACCGACCCATGAATGTAGGATCTCATGATATTTAGCCATACACTACACTGAGCCATCTGCATTACGAAATTATAAAGTAATTCACGTAAATCAGCGGACGTTTTCAAAGGCAACGGATGTAATCTTTTATTTATCTCCGACGCCCTGATTCGCTTTATATTTAGGAAGGGACGTACGAAACAATCCCGTTTGTTGAACTACACACATAGTAGATGAGCATGCAAACAAGCCGAAATAACACGTTCCCTCGTATTGGAGCGCTAACTGGGCCAAAGATTTGGGCAGAGTAAACACCTCTGACGAACTCTCCTGCCCTAGTAGAACAATAATTTACTCGCCGATGTCTCGGGTTCGGCTTAACATTATAGCTTTTGTATGAGTTAGAACAAGCTAGTTAGCTAGTCAATATATATCGGTGATAATTGTTGTGATGTGTGTGTGAAAATCATCTAAAATTCGATTATATTTATGTATATTGTGACTCCAGCTTGAATGTTTCTTTCGATGTCTACGGCACAATCATCATTGGCAACCCATATTCGGCTCACTGTTGAGCACGAGTCTCCTCACAGAATAAGAGGGGTTAGGCCTTAGTCCTAGTAGACTTAGAGAATTAAGAATATTCTCAAGTAAGCAGGTTTCTTCACGAGGTTTTTCTTCACGTGTTTGATTTAATATCTTAAAATACACACAACAGAAAAGTTGGAGGTGCATGTCCCGATCTGGATTCGAACTTACCCCCTCCTAATCGAATGCAGAGGTCATATCCACTAGGTTATCGTATCCCACAAAACATTGCGTTAATATAAATTGCGGTGCTTTTATAAAAGCAGATTACTTACTAATTATAATAGTAACACATCCCAGTTTCCTAAAATAAGTATATTTTTGTTACAGATTAACTACCAAAATGAGCAGTGTAATACGCTGCGAGGACTAGTGAGTGCGTGTGTGCGTGCGTGTACTATGTGCGGTGCGGGTGTGTGTGTGAGTGCTCCAGTGTGCGTGACGGCGGCGGCGGCGTGCTGAACATGGAGAAGGTTAGCTGATCGAGGAGGCGGCCGCGCAAACTACGCAAGCGGCTTATTGGGCGCATCATGGTAAGAATTGCTTATCATCATCCCTACCTTACCGTAAAGTAGGTAACTTTACAGGCCAGTACTGTACTGGGCCTTTGGTATATCAGTAAGGTGCGAGTGAAACGACAGTCTTGCTCGGTAGCTAGTTTGTTACTGATGACCTCAGGCCAATTATAGAAGGACCTGTATCGTACTCATAGTCACGAACAAAATTGTCTGTCATTTTCTGAAGAAAACGAGCTTAGATTTGGTATATATCTTATACTAAACTAGAAGTTTTTGCTCGTTTTTTACACAATTCAATTACACAAAAAGGTGTTTTTACGGAGCTCTTTAACCGACGAACACGATTACAACTATTTAACATCGATGCTATAGATACAGTTTTTATAATCGCATTAGATCGTTGATCATATACTTTGCCACAAAAGTAACGTCCTATACAATAATTGGTCTGAGCTGATGACACAATGAATTGACACTCGTTATATACTACATCCCTCCAACACTAGTTTGGAAACCTGAAACAATATATACATAGCGCATCTTACCGATATCCCATCCACGTCGCCAGTTGGTATATCGGTAAGGTGCGAGTGAAACGACAATCTCGCTCGGTAGCTAGTTTATTACTAATGACACAATGAATTGACACTCGTTATATACTACAGCTTCCCTCCTTTATTATACAAGGTGTAAACTCGCGCTTGACCACGATCTCACCTGATGATAAGTGTATATGTGTGGCCTAAGGTGAACCGCGTTTGCTTAAAAGATGCCTATTCATTCTGTTCTTAAACATATGCCCAGGTTGTAAGAATTAGGACTAACTACCCGGTGCAGTGCGATAGTAAAAAGGTGACAGTGGTACGAGCTCAAATAGCTCCTGTGCATACTCTCCGAAATATATTTCATAAAAAATCGAGAGACTAGCAACTTTCCTGCCATGACCAAGGCTTCCTCCTCATAGGATAGGGGATGTAGAGCTTAGACTACCTCTCTGTAACAATGCGGATAGGCGGGCAATCGGCAATCTGCATGCCTACGTAATCGACTTTCTTGGGACGCGTACAAAATATCAGTTTTTCGTTTTTAATAAGGCGCTGCGCTGGCCACCACGCTTTTCTTTCCTTATTGCGTATATATTTTTACAATATTTTCCTTAAAAGGTACGGTCTGAAATACCGTTGCGATGGTGTTTCCTGAATATATCTTGGATAAAATAAGGATGATGATAGTGAGCATCTGCAAGACAAGAATTGGTGAGTTACAGATTACACATCACATCACATCTGTGACGATCTTAGCTGATGAGACTGTTAAATAAAAGCTGAGTAATTGCTCTTTTTACATGTAACTATACTTTAAAAATCGGTATTATGAGATCTTAGAATGGATACCAAACCCTAGACAAGCCATACGGCTAAGATAATGACTTCATCACTGAATCACGGAGATAAATATGTACGCATATTACTTTACAAGAGCCCTATGACTATTGAAACTTATTATACTATCAGGCATACCTTTTATATTATACAGAGAGTAGGTACACAAGCAATTAGTGACTACTTCATTTTTCTCGCAGCTCATTAGGTAGGCTTTATGTAGCTTAGGATAAATTAGGACACTGAATTGTAGGCAGCAAATGTGAAAGGATTTTTAAATTCTGCCAACGTTTAGCAGGGATTAAAAATTTAATTTTTGTACATTTGAGTTTCTACGTTGTTAGAGTAATTTTGTGAAAATTGTGTCGAGTTTTCTTCTGGTTTGGTGAATTAGTTTCATGATATTAAAACATTTTGTTTGTTGGAAACTAAAAATAACGCTTCGTGTAATATCATGTCATAATAAGTTATTCTTTTTATATTTTTCTACAAGCACAATAATTTTCTATTCTTCTAATATTGTGTGAGTAATGAATCAATTTCATAATTTAAGTGTTTGGGATTCTGAACAATAGAAAATTGTAATTTTAGAACGTCGAGTTACTGCTACATGGTATATTCTACGCTCTACGGAAAAGTTATATGTTATATTTTATTATTTTCCGTGAAAAGCTAAAGATGTCCAGATGCGAGAAAAAACAGTTTTCGAATACGAAACCTGAGCTTCCTCAGGAGATGTTGAGTCAACAATATCGAGACTGGCTGGCGTTGCTGCTAGAAGTCAATACTTTTGATTAGGAATATGACCGGCAGTTTCAAACCCATATAGGACCCTTAGTTATGAGCTTGGTCATGCAACGCAGCAAAAACCATAAAATAAAAAAAATCTTGTCTTGTAGTCTAAATCATACTGCGGGTGGCGGCTAAGGTAGCAGAAGCTATGGTTCCTTACACTCTTCGACGGTTTCTGTTCGTCATAATCATTGATCCCGTCTCCTTTGAATCAAACTTTTTATTTTTCATGATAATATTCCGCAAAATAAAGCAAAATAAAAAATATATTACTGCTACTGAACTTATCAAAATGATAGTACTAGGATTACATAACATTGCAGCAGGTGTTCGGCGAGTGGGCGCAGGTGGAGGTGGTGGAACTAGTGAACGATGGCTCGGGGCTGGCGTTCGGGATCGTCGGCGGGCGATCTTCGGGCGTCGTCGTCAAGAGCGTGCTGCCGGGAGGAGTGGCTGACAGGGTATGTAGTCCTAGTACTTAATATTAATAAATTATTGATTGATATTTAGGTAAACCTTCTATGGTCTAATGAATGAATGAAGGAAATTCATTATTTCATTCTTTCTTTAGAGGACAGGATTTAGAAGTATGTTTATGTAACGAGTAGTGGACTATTAAAATAGGCTGATCATGGAATATGAATCAATTTTCATATACGAATTGTATTCTAATGGAGCGAAATATTATTTTTCTTTGGCTACCAGTATACTTATACCTACAGAGCAGATCTCTCGAGCCTCGTTAGTTCCCCGTAGTCGGTATGGATGTAGATTGAAGCCGTTTCAACGCCGCAGTGTGATTTAATTGAATAAAGTGCATTCCCCACTTTTGAAGGCGGAAACCAACCTCCATTAAATTAATGAGAATTGAATCATATCTGCAATATGCTGAGAGCTCCATTAACGGGGTGAAATTACCATATCTGCTTGATAGCTTTTAGGTTAGGTTTCAACCGGTACTACGGTGTACTGTGGTTTCATAAGATCCTTTACATTATGCGTTTTTATATATTGAAGTATTTTTTTTAATTAACCGATTTCAAAGGTAAGGTTCTTATTTTAATATAATATATTTAAGCATATATTTTTTTTATTATTAAAACGCTTCTAAATATAAGTTAATAAATTCTGGCTGTGAATGACTTGGACGAAAGATGATTTACATTCAATGTCAGATTTACATTCAGCACTGTGGGTCATTTTTTGGCCGGGTATATGCCTCGAAGCGAATCTCCTTGTTCAGAGAAAGCACGGGGAAACTTTGTTTCCGTTAATCTGTCCGACTTTCTTTCGGGAGTTTCCTAAGCCAGCCTGTTTGTCTACTGCAAGAAGGTGCCCCGCGTTATTAGAGACTAGCTGACTCCGCGCGGTTCATCCTCATGGTTCCCGTTTCCGTAGTTCCTGAGATTAGCGCGTTCAAACAAACAAACTCTTTACCTTTATAATATTAGTATAGATTATAATATTAGTATAGATATACAATTGACCTGCGCTGGGGCAGTTTCCAATGCGGTCCATCATCTAGTTCTTATCGTAGCCAATGGTACCTGAACTTTCATCCACTTGCTGGAGCCACACTGAGGAAAAATTATTTCGTTCTGTTGTTGCTGCACATCGGAGCGGTGTGCGTGGTGGGAGCAATGGCTTTTTACATACTCCGACGATTTCTGGTCGTCATCATCATTGGTGCTTCTTTGAGGCAAACATTTATTTTTCATAATAAACTACTGCAAAATAAAGCATTCTAAATGATACATATTTGCTGAACTACTCAAAATGAGAGTACCAGGATATCATAACATTGCAGCAGGTGTATGGCTCGGGGCTGGCGTTCGGGATCGTCGGCGGGCGATCTTTGGACGTTGTCGTCTTTGAAACTACGTTCTGTTCTGTTGTGTCAGGATGGGCGTCTGCGTAGCAGAGACATGCTGCTGCGCATCGGAACGGTGTGCGTGGTGGGAGCTATGATTTTTTACATACTCCAACAGTTTCTGGTCGTGAGAGTACCAGGATTTCATAACATTGCAGCAGGTTTATGGCTCGGGGCTGGCGTTCGGGGTTGTCGTCTCAGAAACCACGTTCAACTGTTCTGTTGTCTCAGGATGGGCGCCTGCGTAGTGGAGACATGCTGCTGCGCATCGGGGCGGTGTGCGTGGTGGGCATGTGCGCGCGGCAGGCGGCGGCCGTGCTGCGGCAGTGCGGCGCGTGCGTGCGCTTGCTGGTGGCGCGGCCGGCGCACAGTAACGTGCTGCAGCCCAAGCTACAGGTATTGTGCACTTGGTAGTGTTTATTCTTTACAAGTTAGACTACAATCTCACCTAAGTGATGATGCAATCTTATATGGAAGCGGACTAACTTCTTGGGAGTAGGATGAAATCCACACCCCTTTCGGTTTCTACACGACATCGTACTGTAATGCTAAATCGCATGGCGGTACGTCTTTGCCGGTAGGGTAGTAACTACGGCCGATGCCTACCACTAAATTAGGCCTAAGCCTATTTAGAAATTATGAAACCCTAAACTGACCCGAGCTGGATATTGAACCGTCTATGCCAGAGATGGGGTCGGTGATTATTGCAAGCAGATCGCTGTGTCTCGATCTGAAGGGAAGTTGCCGGTGTAATTACATACATATGACGTTTTATCAAAGCCTCTGGTTGATGGGCAAAGAGCAGCAAATTATTTATTGGGAGCAGAACAACCTCACAGCTCAGCTCAATATATCTGCATACTGTGAATTTGCATTGCTGAAAGCGCCTACAGCTCGATCACTTTAAGTAGACGTGTAAACAAAATTAGGTTTGCAGAAAAGCGCATCTTAACGTCGACTAAAGCTGAAGGGATTCATTGGTAAAACATCTTTATATAGTCTGTGAAAAATTGTCTCCAAAATATTTCACCACGGTTTGTTGCCGCGGTTGGTGACAGGGCAGGCTTATTTTATGCGCGAAGGATTTGCGTGGTTGCTCAACCCGGAAATGCCAGTAATATTGTGATCCTTTCACTCAGGCATGATTTGTATAGCTATTAGAAGTTAACTTAAGTTTCTTACTGTATTCTTTTTCAATAAAAAAATTGTATTAACATTGTTGAAATGGATAAAGTAAAGTAATTTCGGTAGCTCAATTTTCTTTAAATACAGCATTCGTTCTCGCAATTTATAACTGTGACAAATATTTCCTAGTGGTTTGAAGCACAGATAATATATCTCGTATTGGCAAGCCGCCATCTTAGTTCGTCGACAGGCAACGTGCAAGTTATTGTGCCCCGATATGTGTCTTCCTGCCAACTTAGTTCAAGTGTCTAATAAAGTTTCCATGGTTCTTTCAGCAAGGTCTGTTTCAGAAACGTAATAAATCTATTTAAAAACTAGCGGATGCCCGCGATTCGTCCGGTTCCGGTTTGTTCTTGATACTGCCTTAATACGGCCCTACCGCAAAATTCATTCGTCTACTAAATATAAACTACCTCCCTGCCAAATTTTATCTTTGTACATTTTGGATATAATGCGATGACCTTTCGCTTTTATATAATTATTTAGATTAAGGGGTTTTTAAAGTAACAATTTCTTAAATTGTTACTTTAAAAACCAAAAAAGTTATTCAATTAACTTAAGTGCTTGTAAATTTAGATTCTTTAGATCGCAACACTGTAAGTAATAACAACTCAATAAAAATCGCGGTTTTACTTCCCCGGACAACTTCTATCATAAAACTCCACTACTACTACTTATCACCAACTCATTAATCCGGCCCTGTCACAGAATCCGTTCTTATCATAAGTCTACTAACTATAAACTACCTCCCTGCCAAATTTTATCTTTGTATATCAAGCGGTTTTCGATATTTCCTGATAATTTTTTGCTATGAAATTATTAGAGGAAGAAGTAATCACACAAATATTGTAAAGGCGAAAGTTTGTGTGTAAGTGTGTGTGTATGTTTGTTTCTTCTTTGCGCTGCGGCTACTGAAGCGATTTGGCTGAAATTTGGAATGAAAATAGATTTTACTCTGGATTAACACATAGGCTACTTTTCACCCTACAAAAATCCATGGTTCCCGTAGGATTTGTGTAAAACTGAATTCCACGCGAACGATGTCGCGGGCGTCCGCTAGTTCAATAATAAGTTCAAAAACCATATTTATTACAATATTTCATTTTCAACCCCTAGTATCAAATCCAAAGGAAAATGGTTCGGGAATAAAAGAACTATAATAATTATAATAGCTAGTAATGCCGCGTGGTTTCACTCGCGTGGTTCCCGTTCCCGTAGGAATACGGGAATATTATATAGCTTATAGCCTTCCTCGATAAATGGGCTATCTAACACTGAAGGAATTTATCAAATCGGACCAGTAGTTCCTGAGATTAGCGCGTTCAATCAAACAAACAAACTCTTCAGCTTTATAATATAAGTATAGATGTGTCTACTAGTGGGAATGAGCCTTTATTTTAAATTCGAGATCGCGTAGAGTTTCGCAAAGCTCCAGGTTGGAATGTTTTTCTCGCAGGGGCGGTAAAGCAAATAGCGAGAAATTAAAGGGTAAAACTTTGTCTTGCTGGTTTAATTCCTCCCCAAAGTGCAGGCAAGCATCACATAGATACACGGGAATGGGAGTTGTAAATTAAATTTTATATTAAGTTGTAAATTGTAAATTACCCAAGGGTCCTTTTTGTAACTATTAAATTACATTTAATAATATAGTGAAGCTTTTTAGGAACGAAGTCATCAGCAGCTTACAGTAGAAACTGTCAGAAATCGTCACATAACGCAAAAATGTCAAGCTTGGATAAGGTATTAGGATTTAGGTATACTTACACGCTCTACAATATTTAAAATACATATAATATTTTACTGATTTTATATTTTTAAATTAAATAATAATAAGTATCTCCCTGACATAGCTCAGCGAGTCGCGAAGCTGAAGTGACAATGGGCATGCCATAGTTCGAAGAGCTGATGGACTTTGGGGTCCCAAGGTGCTGGAATGGCGACCCCGCGCCGGAAAGCGCAGTGTTGGTCGACCCCCCGCTAGGTGGACCGAAGACATCAAGCGGGTTGCAGGGAGCCGCTGGATGCTGGCGGCTCGAGACCGTTTTGTTTGTCATAAATCCATGCAAGAGGCCTATGTCCAGCAGTGGACGTCCATCGGCTGATAATGATGATGTACCTACCACACCGTACCACCCACAAACTAAGGTTTACGCGGAAAAATCGCATACATCCACTAGGGTTGTAATTTTATTAATTAATAAATGAAGATACATTAATTTTATTGCGGCAGTTTTAAAATATAAAATCCCTACATTTCATGCCACAATTAAAAGTAGCGTCGGGGTTAACGGTTTTATAGGGGTCACCGCATTTATTAAATAATTTCATTATCCATGCTTTTTAAATAATGGCTGACTTTGGTTTCGCGAAATAAGTAGGTAAATTCATGGTAAATTGGTTATTTATATTAAAAAAATTAACTTTTACTAAAAACTAACATTTAATTAATAGATTACGAAACTGTAGCATAATGTCATTCTTATTTCCGTTTAACACTTATACGTTAGTATAAAATATCCTTGAATTTCCGTCATAAGATTTTCGCAGAGAGAAAAAAGGTTCTTTGTCTTATGGACTTTGTGTTAGTTTTTCACGTTCTAGATCATTATAAAGTCCAATAACATAATCCAGATCAATTTCGTAATTTTTACAGGTAATAATTTTCTTTCCTTAGTTTTTTCTTAAATATTATTGGGGTCCCAAGGTGCTGGAATGGCGACCCTGCGCCGGAAAACTCAGTGTTAGTCGACCTCCTACTAGGTGAATATCAAACGGGTTGCAGGGAGCCGCTGGACGTTGGCGGCTCGAAACCGTTTTGTTTGGAAGTCCATGCAAGAGGCCTATGTCCTGCAGTGGACGTCCATCGGCTAATAATGATGGTTATAATAATATGATTTTGCATTGCTGATTTATTTTAGTGTTCCACACCAACGCGCCTGGTACACCTCACCTACTTCCATCTTACCAAATCCAAGTTGCCCTCAGAAAGAACAAAGACAATACAATAAAACAACCAGCCGGCTAACACATTACCGGCGCACAAAGCGACCAATATCCGGATAATGCCAGTTTACCTGTCACGACGGAAACTGCGCCGCGCCAATTACTCGCCCCCGATCGAATACAGCCTTTAAAGTTACATCGGGGTGCGTTTCCACTACAAAGACGTCCAAATCTAAAGCCAATCAAATTGCCCGTAGATAACGTGATGAAATTATCACGCCATTTTGATAGCTATCTGATTGGTCGTTTAGATGAAGGGCCAGCTTCATCATCTTCTCATAATAAGTCTAATAGTGCAGGGGTTGAAGGAAGTTGAGTGCAAAATGTGAAGCTTTTCTGTTCAACAATTTATGATCAAAACATTATTGTAAAAAATCACTAACACGCCTTAACAAAGTGATGGCAAGAACGTTGCTCAACAAAGACTTAAACACTGATCATTCATACCATCGCTGTCAACTACATAAAATAAATAATTTTTTACTAGTATATATTGAAATCGAAAGGGGTGTTCGTCCTCCTCCTAACAAGTTAGCCCACTTCCATCTTAAATTGCATCATCACTCACCATCAGGTGAGACTGTAGTCAAGGACTGACTTGTAAAAAATAAAAAAAAATTTAAAAAAAATTAATATTATGAATGTTAATACAACTTGTGCTCGAGGAACTCGTAACATTAGATGGTTGAAGCTAAAACTCGATTTTTTTTCTACAGTCGCTGGGTGCATCTCAAGCACCGATCGTGCCGTCGCGCTTGCTTGCTGACCCGATCGAGCTGGAGCGGGGCTTGGCTGAGGCGGGGCACGATGGGTTCGGTGCGCTGTGTGAGGACACCACGCCTCCGTCGCCGCCACCTACTATCATCGAGGAGAGGTTACATCATAGGGTGAGTTTTTTTTTAAATGCACGCACGAAAAAATGTCCTCCTCCTGAGGAGGTTGAAATAAATAATACCAAGAGACCTACTTGTATAAATGTAATAAAATCACCTTACAATTTGTTCTTTTGAAAGATATAACCAGAAATCTAGGAAATAGCGGAGTTCTCAAATAATTTTGATTTTACCTTCTAGGTATTATTTGATGGTACTCAATACACAATAACCTCTATATAGAGTCATAAATACAATTTATTATTAATTATGACAGGAAAATCAACCCGAATTCATTGTATTTGTTTTGAGACTAACATTATGTTTTTTTTTCATTTTATTACCTTTTTTGTCTGGGGCAAATGATGTATGTAAAGTGAGCCATACCCTTTTCATCATTTATCGTTCATAACCCGACTTTACAGACAATCATTTTTTTTTCATTATGACGCAATATTCGCATTCCTCACCAATTAGTCGGAAAAACTGTGTTAGGAGTGAAAATGACAATAGTCCGTACAGGGCTCGAACCGATGACCTATCAGGTGAGGTCCCTTACCGTGGCTTCATTTTTAAACCCAGTTTTTAGCAAATATTATTGTACTTTGATATATAGTACCGACTTGTCATAACTTGCTTACTAAGATTGAAATTAAATATACTGTATTATACCAGAACATATACGAATATATACAAAATATATAAAATATAAAACATAGCGTGTGTTTTTAAATAATAGAGAAAGAGGAAATAAATGGTCCCTATTTTATGAAAACTGAAAGTTTGATGATTCAGGGTCAATATACTTTTGTTACCCACAAGTGCTTTTATTAGAGCTGCCATGACCCAAACTCTCGCTGACAAACTTTCACTTTCAGCTTTCATTCAATTTCAATGAGACCATTTTGATTAGTGAATAAATAAAACATAAAATAAATGAATTAAACGTAATATCAATACACATAATACATGGCGAATTGGTGTATTTAAAATGGGGCACGCTAACTTTTTTCCCCTTTCAAAATTTTAAATAAATTGGCCACTCTTATGAGACATAAAGTAAAATAAAGTATACCAAAGAATACTTACATATTTATATCTCAAATCGTCTTGATGTTTTAAGATGTACCTATTAATGGTCATTCGATTCAACGTAGGTTGACATTCTAAAATAAAACTAATAAAAATGGGCCACGCTAACTTTTTGCCCCGCAACATGTCTCTAGTGTGCAATCTCCAACAACCTCTCAGCAATTAGTTCACACGGTGCTCTTTCATATAACGAAAAGCGAAATTTTCCTCGCTAATTTCTGCCTGTTTGACTTCGTCGTGCGAAACTTTTGAGCTTTTTATCCCTCGTCGCTAAATGAGGAATGGTCTTTTGCAACATCTTTTTTATTTGTTTACTTTGATCATTGACATCCCTATTAAAACTTTGACTTTGCTTTCTCAAATAACTCGATATTCATGTTTACTTCACCAAAGGTTACACGTTGAAAGAGCGAAAGTATAATTTATGTAAGGATTTATCATTATCATCATTTCACCCATAATCGGCTCACTGCTGAGCTCGAGTCTCCTCTCAGAATGAGAGGGGTTAGGCCAATAGTCCATCACGCTAAAACAATGCGGATTGGCAGACTTTACACACGCAGAGAATTAAGAAAATTCTCTGGTATGCAGGTTTCCTCACGATGTTTTCCTTTACCGTTTGAGACACGTAAATGCACACAACAGAAACGTTGGAGGTGCATGCCCCGGACCGGATTCGAACCCACACCCTCCGGAATCGGAGGCAGAGGTCATATCCACTGGGCTATCACGGCTCTGGATAAGAATTTATAAAGTGTTAATATTATTCAGTATCGTAAAATACTTGTTAGTTTGACTTACCTACCTTATTATTTTTAAATTCCGACACATTTAGATAGATAAGGTTGAAATAATATTACCATAACATACAGGTTCATACATGACATATATGACACATGTACATACATGACAGCATCTGTTATGCTTATAATTATAATATTGTTTACCCAAGTATACCTAAGTACTAACCTAGTTGGGATATATTTTGAAAACTTAGTTTTATAGTTTTCTTCATTTCTTGTCTTTCAGCTTATAAAATACATAACAAATGTGCATTAAAGTAAAAATGATTTGCATTATTTAGTTATTTACAAAATCATAATAATTTTTTTCGGGCCGGTGCCATTCATTTATTCCATGTAATTTAGAAATAACAAAGTACGATTATGACGATTTCCATTCGAATATCTACTATGTTCTAAAACTTTCAGGAAACATTCTCAATTTTTATAGGTAGATACCGCAATTATCCACAAAAAAAATCTATACTCATAGTGATATACCTATATATTTTAAGTTCTTTACGTTATCAAATTGGAAATACACAGTTCTCTAAAATACAGAACAGTAACCGATACAATAGCTCAACGACTTGCGAAACTAACGTAGTTACAACAGCACAAAGCCAATAGCTTGAAGGATCACTGAACATTGGGCTCCCAAGGCGCTGCAATGGCAGCACTAATCGGTTTAGTATCTATAGACGATTTTAGCTAGCTCTCTGTTGGATTTAATATCCACTAATCCTATCAAATAGTAGTAGTTAGATACTATAACGTAATAAAAATGATATATGGTTTTTAACAACATTCAATTCAATTCAAAGCCTTTTTTAACAACATTCACTTCAATTCAAAGCCTTATTACATTATTTCAACAGTAACTATATAAAATTTATTTTTCTGTGCTATGTATTCTGTGCAATTTAGTAAATCAGTATGTTAGTAAGGACCTTGGTCGTAAGACTATTGGATTTCAACGCTATTAAAAGTGTTTAACACCATAATAACATGCAATTAATTCCATTATATTTACTAGTATTTATTAGTATGTTCACTCTTAATTCCGAAAATGAAGACTACAAGTATGCGTTATTTTGCAAATATTTGTTATGAACAGTAAATAATTGATTAATTAATTTTTGAAATATCAAAAAATCCAGACAGTTATTTCCACCCAAATCTTAGAGATTTAAATAGCGTTGCCACAGATCATAAAGCGCTTAAGCTACGCTTAAGGGCGTTGTGTATCGTGGTGTATTTAAGTAAATTTAATTCCGAAATCATAGCATTTTTACTATTCAATATTTTGGTCTTTATTATCAACCAATTAGAAACATCAAATCAATTGACAAAAAATTTACTTACTGTGTAATATCCATCAGTAAGCACCGGATGAAATTTTTACATAGAATTTCGATTTCATATGTGTTAACTAACATACGTCAATCATAGTGGTGAGATCTTGTCATAATGATGAATGTTCCCACAGCCGGTCGCGTCCATAGTGGCAGTGGTGCCACGTGGGGCGCTCGCGCCGGCGCCGAAGCCTCCGCCCCTATTCATCACCACCAGCGAGCCCCAGCCTCCGCCTCTTAGGTAAGCTATTGAATTAAATAAATAAAAATAAATATACTTACACAATACACACATCACTACCTCATCATCATCATCATTATCAACCCATATTCGGCTCACTGCTAAGCTCGAGTCTCCTCTCAGAATGAGAAGGGTTAGGTCAATAGTCCACCACGCTGGCCCAATGCGGATTGGCAGACTACACACACGCACAGAATTAAAAAAATCTCTTATGTGCAGGTTTCCTCACGATGTTTTCCTTCACCGTTTGAGACACGTGATAATTAATTTCTTAAAATGCACATAAGGTCATATCCACTGGGCTATCACATCACTACTTACCTCCAAAGTAAGCCTATGTTAAGGGTACTATAGTCTGGCAAGTTCGTAGATGACACTCCCATGATATGCGGGCGACGGGGAGGAAGGTCTGCGCGGGTGTGAAATCGTGCGTGCGGGGAAGTGAGGTGCATCAGTTGTGGGTTTTTCATTTATCGCAGCACACCCCGGCCCGCGCGGACCATAGGGAGTGTAACGAACGAAGTTGCGAAGCTTTAGGATAGGTGATTTTTTTGATATCTCCTTTAGGGACAACTCTTTTATTATTTTGAGCTACAGCTTCAGATAAATATCCTACGTGTTAATGTATATATCCACATCTCCTTGTCCTTATTTATTTATTAGGACGCTAATATTACTCACCGTGAAATATTAACTTGTCGATGTATAAAAGTCGCGCCTCAATTACATTATTATTTCTTTATTTAATATTCCAGCAACGCGTAGAATAATTTTATTTATTATATTTTAAAAACAAATTAAGTATAAGTATATTTTCATGTTTTCACCTAATAATTCTCTCTCTAAAAACTTAGATTACGACAACTAATTTTGTTCCCCGACAAGAAACCTCACGGTTCCTGAATGTTAATTGACTTCGTATTCTGTTTGTGACAGCGTTTAATATAAATTCAATTAATATTTTTAGACTTCAATCTATATAAATAAACAAAATTGAAGTGTCTGCTTTTTATTAAAAATTCCAATTACAACTACCTTGTATTAAACATAAGATTTACAGATTGTTTTTCTCTTTCTCTGATACTGAGAATTTCTTCAAAAATAAAAAAAATTACAATATTTTATAGGTCGACCAAGGAACCTAGGACTTCGTGTTACGTAACAGAACATGTTAACCACTGGAACAACAAAGCAGAATAACATGTTATGAATGAGGTTATTGAAAACGGTCGTTAACGAGTATGCTCGTAGTGGCTGATAAGAACTAATTACTAATACCAAAGTTCTACTTTACGCCCGCGTGTGATAACTCTGATACACAGTTTTGCAATTACCTACGCCGTGTTTGTAATATACATAACATGGAGAGTTTACCGATAACATGCAGGCTTATTTAATTATTCGTTTGAAGTACCTATTCTATATTGTAGGTTATTTTTAAGTGACACTTGAATACATTCCTATGCTTTTTTGACGTGACAACGTCATAAATCGATTCGATGGAGCCGGCTGCACACTCGAAAAAAGATGACGTCATGCGTCGTTCCCTCGCTCTAGGGTTGCCAACTTTTTTTACAAGAATTAAAATATATTCTGGTCTATGAAGATTATTAAACAGTATTTTAGAAAAACAAAGAATTTCTATTGAAAAAAGCAACCATTCCAACAGTATTTTCTTATGATGTTGCCACGTTCAACTATCGTCAGTAAACCGATTTTACAGACAACTGATTTTGTTTTCAAAAGAATATTTGCTTATCTATACTAATATTATAAAGCTTAAGAGTTTGTTTGTTTGTTTGATTGAACGCGCTAATCTCAGGAACTACTGGTCCGATTTGAAAAATTCTTTCAGTGTCAGATAGCCCATTTATCGAGGAAGGCTATAGGCTATATATTATCCCCGTATTCCTACGGGAACGGGAACCACGTGGGTGAAACCCCGCGGCATCAGCTTGCTAGAAAATTCGGTCGCTAGAAAATTCGGAAAATGTACGACAATACTGAGTGGGGTAGAAAACAGTACAGTGGGTTACAGAGGGTCGGGATCGAACCACCACCTTTCGACGATGAGTCCGGCCCTTTTACTGTTAAGCCATTGCCTTCCATCCTAGCATGATCGCTTATGATCAGCGGTCTTATTACGTATCTCAGTGTACCATTCAAACAATGAGTAACTACATCGATCTTTGTCGTATTTTCGTTTTTGTGATCATCTAATATAGTTATATCTACGAAATTACCTTGACTACGCCATTTTACATCAAGTGGCAATGATGTAAACAATCGTCTAACATGAATATTTCAACAGAATAACATAAATATCAGCTTTTCGTTAAATTAACGTCACTACCTGCAACTACCACTACTAGACTAATGTTACATTTCGTTAAAACACAATGTTAGATGATTGCAAAAACGAAAATACGATGAAAAACGACGTAGTGACTGAATACTTGAATGGTACACCGAGTTACATAATAACCCTCCTGGAATGGTTGCACGCTAAAAAAAAAAACTTTTTATCTCATTCTACACTTCATGAGTAGGCCTACACACTCTAAAGTTCCAAGTTTCAACTTCCCGGCATAGTTTTGTCCCTCTGTACTAAATAGGACTAAAAATTGAGCATTCTAAATTGCAATATGTAGTTCAAAAGGCTTATTGTGTGGGCGAGCAATCCCTCTCGCTTTCAGTTCAATATCAGTCACGAGAGGTAAACGAAACCGGAGCAAGACAAATAACAATAAATTGCCTTTTATATTATTTACCTAATAAGTTTCTCTGTTGACAAGTATATTGCATTTGACATTAGGGTATTATCCACCAACCAAGATGTTTGGGGTTCGAGTCCCGAGTCAGGGAAATAAAATAAGTGACTGAATTATTTTTTAAGTTCAGGTGCTCCAAGAAGAGAAGTTGGTAGTTTATCATATTGTAATTCGGAAAGGACGTTAAGTTACACACTACGCGATTTTTTCATGCTACGCATAGTTTGTGACGTCACCATGAATACATGAAGGCCCAAGCTTTGTATCCCTCCCTCCTAAAAATCAAGTTCTCAACTGAAAATCAGCGCTATGTGTTATGCTTGTATGTAGTGCACGGCGTATGCTGAGCCGTACACCCTTTCTTTTTAAGGGTTACAGACAGACATACTGTCATTACGTACGGTAAGTTACTGTCTGTAACTTTTACATTTGAATAAATTTATTTTCTCTCTTTCTTTCTTTCTACAAAAGGCATGAGATTTCTGCCCTGTAAGATTGATGAAGAAATTGAGTGTTAATGATGTTAGTCCTTCGAATTAAATTTTTTTGGACTAAATCCATACACATTCATGCTTGCGTAATACCTTGTTTGACAGTATAATACCGTCTGCTGTTTGACCTAAGTAGACACTAGAGACTAAACCTACTTGTAATAAGTGGGGTTCAAATTGCGACTTCTTGAGTTAGGCCACGAAATATTACTTGTATTTTTCACTGGTCTGAGCTATCGATATAACAGTGATAGTTACAGAGTCACACATCATCACTCTAAGTCCGCCATCTTGCCGCATTGGAGCAGCGTATCGGGTCTAGGCTCCTTTATAGGGTCAAAAGCCTATAGCGCTAGACCATTTTTATAACACGACGCCGCACGGTTTCACCCGCGTAGTTTTCATTTCCGTTGGAGTACGGGGATAATATATAGCCTACAGCCATCCTCGATAAATGGGCTATCTAACACTGAAAGAATTTTTCAAATTGGCCAGTATTTCCTGCGATTAACGCGTTCAATCAAACAAACTCTTCAAATTTAAAATATTACTATAGATAGTTTGAGTTTCGAATTCATTTCTATCTTAACCGATTATATAGATACAGAGAGATAGACATGAATACTATTCACACTACAGATTAGTATCTACTTGGTAGAAATAAACTATTAAAACCACTGTATCCAGGTTACCATTGGATATGGCGGTACGCGGCACGGGGGAGCCAGAGACGCTGAGCTACGAAGTGGACCTCAACAAGGATTCAGCTCTAGGACTGGGCATCACCGTCGCTGGATATGTCTGCGAGAAAGGTTTGTTGAACTAGAAGATATAGGAATATATACGAGTAGCTGTGCTAATAGGGATGATGACAGTTTTTTGAATTGTATATAAATTAAGAGTACGCTAATAGTAAACCAATTTTGTAAAAGGAACAGGGTATCTGCGATCATTACTTTCGGAGCTACAGGGACTTAAAGGGTCAGATTTGCGGCGCTGGCGCGGATCCCTGAAAAACGCTCCATACAAAATTGCACGATTTAGTGACGTCGTTGGCTCGCTGATCGTTAGGTTTGTATGGGCGTTCAATCAAAATTACTAACATCTTTGTTATTTGTGCGTTTATGTTTATAGTTCATGTATTGAAAAATGTCACATTTAATGTAGGGAAGCTAAAACTGTATGAATTTTCATCTAATTACGATAAAAAAAATTTAATAGATTTTGTAATTTTATAATCTTATTTATTTTGCAAATATCCAGACAATCTTTGCTTTTTATGTATAAATTAGTTAACATTGACCTTATTTAGCCGAATGTATCATAAAAATCAATATATTCAAACCTAGTCATCATCCCCATTGTCTGCCGATAATTTTGTTAGTAACTTAGATAGGTCCGTATAGATGCTGCCTGAGAACTGTAGAGTGCATAAACGTTTTTGAATAGGCAGGCGAACATATGATACAAAATTGAAAATTTCTTTTTAAATGAGTTGATAATAAGCCCTAAAGATAAGCAGTGCATTTTTGCCCACTATTAAGCACTGTTTAAGCATCACCTATATGACAAGCAAATCGCTGCGATAGTTTTGCCGTATTTCTAAATTTAAAACAAACTCTTAGGCCAATTTCCATAAAGCGACATCATCCCTGCGATAAGTGTCTCAAAATCTATACGGCTAAATAGTATGGTAAAAGTCCGACACAACCCATTAGGATGTGCATGAGGATTTCTCCTCCTGAAGGGACTACAAGAAATTGTCTATACTACAAGAAATTGTCTACTCCTTTACCTAGTAAAAACTATTTAAAATCATACTATTTAAACCTGAAAAAGAATAACAATCAAACACACTTAACCGACACTTAACTAAGTGAAAAAATTGGGAAATCATTCTTAACTTTATAAAAGAAAATCAGCTACCAACCACAACTATAAAATCTGAAGTAGTTGAGACATTTTTATCCATTTAGTATAACGGTGCTTTGGTGCCAAAATTTTTCAATATTGTATACTATGTACGTAGTAGCAAACGTTCCAGGTTGACCTACTTTCAATTTGGCCTGCTTTGCCAATAAAAAATATCACCTAATATCGGTCCGAGCTATGCAAGCAAACATCCAATATAGCGCTTGCAATAAACCGCCAATGTTGTGGCGGAAATATTACGAACAGGGAGTTATATTGTAATCCGCACAGCTCAAAATACCGTTTAATAGGACGTTGCAAAAAATGTCAATCAACAGGACAGTTTGAACGAGAGCCAATCACCGCTCGTACCGCAACACAATGCATTTACGTAGTCGTAGCTAATTGGCTATTTGTGTCTTTCTTTCATTGGAATACGCATTTTTTTAAAAAACATTTTCCATATCTTTTGAATATGAATTTTCTGTTTTTTCTCTCTCTCCTACTAGTCGGTATTGACAGTCAGTAAAAGACTGTGTTAAGTTAGGTTACAACAATACCCCAGCGGCGGGGATTGAACCAGTACCTCTCGGTAATAAGTCCGGCCCTTTACTGTTGAGCTATTGAGGCATTCATTAGTTAAATATCGATGTGTCAATTTGAAGCTCTTATGACAATGAGTTATTAGTGAATATTATATTTATTAAACCGACGAATCAGAAAAGTTTCTACAGGAGTTGTTGACTTCAACGTTCAGTTACATTACGTCAGATCATCATTATCAACCCATATTCGGCTCACTGCTGAGCTCGAGTCTCCTCTCACAATGAGAGGTGTTAGGCCAATAGTCCACGTTGGCCCAATGCGGATTGGCAGACTTCACACACGCAGAGAATTATGAAAATTCTCTTGTATGCAGGTTTCCTCACGATGTTTTTCCTGTTTCACCGTTTGAGACACGTGATATTTAAATTTTGAAAAATTGGAGGTGCATGTTCAGTTCTAAAATCCAAATTTTTTTTTTAAACCGGGAATAGACAAACGAAATACGAAAGTAAATCTACTTTTGTATTTATATTATTAGTATGGAGTATGGATTTGCGTGATATTAATTTGATCTCAGCTACGTTTCAATGTTTGTTTACTTTTTAGCCAACGACCCCAACAACATAAATATGTACATAGGCTCAATGATCACTGTCAATCACTCGCTCCATTTAAGGTTTCTTTCCGCTTAGTATTGGAAACGACTTTTGCGCGCCGGTTTTATGAAACGTAAATGCAATCTACACTACAGTATATTATGTCGGTGTTTATGGCAAAAAACAGACACAAATCCAAATGGTCCTCGCTCGCTCGAGGCGCTCTTCCGTTAAAAACCCTCTGAAAGCCGCTGTCCATGACAAAATGCTAATTGCGACACGACACTGAAGTGCTCTCGCCGAGGTGTCCGACAATACTTGCTCTGTTACTTTTCGTTTACAGAAATAGGCTCAAAAATTACAAAAAATCACGTGATACTTTAATACATAATTATCACGCAAAGCAGTACGTTATTTTGTAACGATGTTTTCATAAGTCGACAATGTGAGCATCGAATTCGTCTACCTATATCTCTCTCTAGAGTATTAAGATAGACAGAAGGAGATCACACCGTTACTGTGAGTAATAAAATCATTGTTACAGAATACTCGTAGCGCTATAGATGGGCAATACCTAATTTTGAGTGGAAAACCATTCGTCAGCATATTAAGGTCTACCTATAATGCGCTGTTATATTTGTGTGACATTTTGGCTGATATATAATTTGGTAATTATGATTGGATGATGTTATTTATTCTTTTTTGTTTGTAATTTAATTTAGTAATTGTGACTGTTTGTATTTTTTTATTTTTCACGATGTATAATATTTGCACACTATTAATTTAGTTGAATGTTGTAAAGAACAATAATTCTAGCAATTAAACGATTATTATATATTATAATTATGTATAACTATTAATTAATCAACAATAAAAAAAACATCTGATTAGTTTGTTACTAATGATAAATACTTTTGATAAATTACCCGCTTGTATTAATAACGAGGTTATTGTTGTTGTAAAGTTGTTACTAACCAGCTGTTTGTTTTACTGTTGCTTAATTAATAGTTTTTCATCTTAACAGCCACAATGCCATACAAATTGTAGCAGTGCATTATAGGTAGAACATAATGTGGCTGATGAATGGCACCAATGTCCTACAAATTGCGTGGTACATTATCTCGTTACTACTCTCGAAAAATTAACTTGATAGTAATCAGTTATAAAAAATGTTCTACGGATCCCGGAGTAATTCCGCTTGACACTTAATACTTTTTAATTTTATAAAATCCAATTTTTTGAGAGTGTATTTTGTGAGATTTTTTTATATTTGAAATCATTTTTTTTGTGTATAGAGGAGCTTAGCGGAATCTTCGTGAAAAGCATCGGTGCCGGCAGCTCTGCTGACCTGTGTGGGAAGATACAAGTCAACGACAGGATTGTTGAGGTAATTTATTATATAAGATTAATCAATAATAAAGAGAAAAAATAATGGCTTAAAATTAATATCTTTGAAGGGTTTAAAATAATTTTGTAATTTTTTGTTGACGGTAGTTGTTTTGTGGTCCGCCTGATATTAAGAAAATTCTAACTTATTGATCAATCAATCAATCAAAATCAAAATTTGTTTGAGCTAAATGCTTCGTTGGTTCAGTGGTTGTTTCAAACTTTGTAAAGTTCTGCTTAAAAAAATTAAAAATCCGTTTGATGCTATGCATCCGATAAGTACGTACAATGCGGATATGTGTACATACGATTAGGTATGCGATTTTTCGCCACTACGAATATATTCAACGTTGCAAAGCTCTATAGGTATCTATATGATGTCCGTAGTTAATAGATAATTTAAATACTCGTACCTACTATCGTTCGTATAAATTATGTAGATACGCCGAAGTTAGGGCGGGCGGCACGTCGGTCAAAGTAACCCATACGTAGGCACACATCCCCGTCCTACACGCTACACAGTTCGGAAACTGCTAACGAATTAATTTATCGCCGCACGCAAACGGAACTTCACTAATTTGTTTTTAAACGTATTAGATGGCGGGCCTGCTGGGACGGGCGACGGGTGCTCTGTCGGATCGGAAACATGATCATTTCATTTGGAATACCTACTCGCTATTTCAATGTTTTATACGAAATGTTCATTTATTTTAAACAGCTAATCCTACCTACCTTACTTAACCAGCCGATAGACGCCCACTGCTGGACATAAGCCTCTTGCATGGACCTCCAACCACAACGGTCTCGAGCAGCCAGCATCCAGCAGCTCCCTGCAACCCGCTTGATATCCTCGGTCGATCTGGTGGGGGGTCGACCAACACTGCGCTTTCCGGTGCGGGGTCGCCATTCCAGCACCTTGGGACCGCAATGTCCATCGGCTCTTCGAACTAAGTGGTCTGCCCATTGCCACTTCAGCTTCGCGACTCGCTGAGCTATGTGTGTGTTTGACTTTGGTTTGTCCGCGGATCCCCTCATTCCTGATTCGATCACGCAGAGAAACTCCAAGCATAGCTCGCTCCATCGCCCGTGACTTTGAGCCTTATAATAAGTAAATTCTAAGTAAACAGCTAATAAGTAATTATAATAATACATCATCATCATTATTATCAACCCATATTCGGATCAAGCTTGAAAGCAATAAGTCGATTCGGCGGGTAGGTATAGGATACTGTTTGACTCTATAACAACTACTCATAGTGAAGTTATATAGCCGCCTCAATAAATAAATTATCTAAATCAATTAAAAAAATCAATTCAAACCGATAGTTCCTGACATTAGCGCGCTTGAACAAACAAACTAAACCTTTACATTAGCATATGTCTATATTATGATACTAGCCAACGCCCGCGGTCTTACCCACGTATTAAAACGGGGATAAAATGGCATATGAAATTTACAAATAACGTGGTTTGCTATTGGTAAAAGAATTTTCAAAATTGGTTTAGTATATCCATAAATACCCCCTGCAATACCACAAACTTTACCTCTTTATAATATCGACCTCGTAAGTATAGAATTTCGAGTTTCACCAGTGAAATAATAGAGAAATTCCCAAACGAAATTATCTGAGCACAAAGGTTCTCGTTGGTTATGAATTCTTTACCTCTAACTCTTAATATGAAGGAGTTATCTAATAAAATAAAACTTAAGGTTATTTTCCCAAGAACACCAGTAACCTAGCTCAATGTATAGCGAAAGAACTCCGATAAAAACGTCGTTAGGGTACAATGAACACATACTCTGAAGAAGAAAACCTCCATATAGACATGTGGCAATAAATTTTCGTTATACCACCCTTGTGAGTGTATGAAAATGGTTGTTTTTGTATGGTTTATTCTTGGAAGCGTGAATATTCGAAAGGGAAGTTACATTACTTTTAAACTAATGTCTTATAGTAAGTATATAAGAGGCTTTTTATAAGAATTATTTATTTTTTATTTATTAGGCTTATTTAGGTGTACTTTAAGAATTTACGGTGAGTTTAGTCATACCAACTTAAGTAATTTATGTTACGTTTTTACAAGCATAGTACGAATTTTGATAATATTCATACTGATAATACATAGATCTTTAAAATAAATGCAGGCAGTTAAATGGTGAAGGAAACCTGCATATCTGGGAATTTCCTGCCAATCGCATTGGGCCAGCGTGTTGGACTATTAGCCTAACCCCTCTCATTCTGAGAGGAGACCTGTGCTCAACAGTGAGCCGAAAATAGGTTGTTAATGATGATGATTAATAAATCATTTCGGCGTCAAGCGGCTAAAGTTTCTGTTTGTCACCGATACTTTGTACTGCTGGCCTACTCCCTATTATGGTCTTTATTAAAATAAACCTACCTTAACCTATTAAAATAAACATCAAATCAATTGCCAAAATGTCATTTAACTACTGTGTAATGTCCACGAGGAAGCATCGGATGACATTTTTACATAGAATCTCAATTTCATATTCATGCTAGTTTACATAATTACTCGTAGCATGTCAAAGATAGTGAATAAGCCTGCTTGGCGAATGGGGTGAAGTTGTCATGCTGAAAGTCAAAGCGAAGCTTCATTGCGTTCGCTTCTTATCTATATTGATTCAGAATTTAAGCTTCCAATTAAAAGAAAAGTTCTTTATTCGCAAAAGAGATTCGATGATAAAAAAAAAAACTAAAATTAAACTCTAGTATCGTTTCCTCGTGACAAATGAAGTAAGTTTGCGCGACTCAGAGTTCGTGTAACTTTGGATACTCTGTTTTATTTAAAGTTAGCGACGTTAATTGTGCCCAAGTTGTGTACGAAAAGTTTTGTTCAGACTGTAAACATTCTTAAACGAGCACTGGTAAAGGAATATCGCTGTTACGTAGAAAATGTTACTCGGTGACTTCGTTCTTATTATTTTAGTGTAGTATTTTGAACCGAATTCAAAAAAGGAGGAGGTTTACAATTCGTCTTTAACTTTTATTTATTAGTATTTATTATCGTTCTGGCTTCGATCCCTGGTTGAGGTCTGGCTGGTAGGGCTTCAGTTGTGGCTAGTTACTAGCCTACCGGCAAAGACGTACCGCCAAGCTATCTAGCGCTCCGGGACGATGTCGTGTGGAAATCAAAAGGGGTTGTATTTTCGTCCTACTTCTAACGAGTTGTCACCTCCAGTACCTTAGGTCCTCAAGGTCTATCAACTCATCGAACTAAATAGGTATCCCGTCCATTGCCTCTTCAGCTTTGCGACTTGTTTAGCTTTGTTAGTGACTTTGGTTTTTCTGAAAAAAAGGACAATTATTTAAGTTGTTTAGTTAAGCCTTAAGTTGACCAATATTTCCGTTCTTCTCCAATAAGTCGGAAATACTTCCTTAGGAGTGGGTACGACATAATTCAGCGGACGGGGATAAAACCCATGGGTATTAATACTAATATTATAAAGAGGCAAGATTTGATTGTTTGTTTGCATTAAATAGGCTCCGAAACTACGTGGCGTCTGCTAGTTTATTTTAAAACACGGCTAAAACTTAAAAAATATTTCAAAACCAACGGGTTAGAAATACAATAGTTTTAACCCTTTATTAAAAGTTAACGAAAATTGAAATCACACGAAATATCCAATTACACTCGTAACTAGTTAACGATCCAATTATAGCTTCAAAACCTTTTGCCTTATCATTTATTAATCTAGCCTTAGGTGTTATTTATTCAGCCTAGCCTATAGTATCCAGGTTAACTGCGCACCATTTATGGTTAGCTAATATAATAGATTGATGTGTACTAATAATAATTGATTACTCCACAAATATGGGTTGATGAATGTGTTTACTCTGCGCCGATATATGGCAGCCGATGTTATAACATAAGAATAACTAATGGTGGGAGTGTAGAAAGAAAACGGGCCACGGTCAAGGTTATGATATACTAATTTTATACCGAACTAGCTGGCGGCGCGCGGTTTCATCCGCGTGGTTCCTGTTGCTGTAGGAATACGGGGATAATATATAGCTTATAGCCTTCCTCGATAAATGGGCTATCTAACACTGAAAGAATTTTTTAAATCGGTCCAGTAGTTCCTGAGATTAGCGCGTTCAAACAAACTCTTCAGCTTTATAATATTAGTAAAGATTGGGGAGTATAACTGAGGGTTGTATGATTGACTGCCATGTCTATGTGATGTTTTATATCTCTTCATATGACCGTCTAGGATTAACAAACACGGGCTTGTAACATGTGGTACTTCGATTCTCTTTCTACAACCACAAACGCTTCGCAAAATAAAAAATGTATGGGAATGACATCCGTTATCGACAGGTCACGTGATCAAGTTATCGATCGCATCTGTCATTCCTATACATGTTTTTAGTTTTCGAAGCGTTAGCGTTTACAGATAGAGAATCGGTGTGCCACATGGCTACAGGAACTGAATTGGCAGTGGGCGGGCAATATTTGTCGCAGAACAGAACGCCGCTGGGGTAGTCGTGTCTTGGAGTGGGACCGCGTACCAGCAAGCGCAGTGCAGGACGCCCTCCAGCTAGATGGGCCGACGATATTAAGAAGGTAGTGGGAAGTGGCTGGATAAGGAAGGCGGAGGATCGTGTGTGGTGGCGTGCTCTAAAGAAGGCATATGTCCAGCAGTGAATGCTGATACAGGCTGATGATGATAACCGTTTGTGTTGTACGCGTCAAACTTCTTTGTATTCTATACAATAAATAATTAAATAATAATAAAACTACTTATATGCAAATGACTACCTACGTATTAACTACATATTATAATAAACACAAATTCTAAAGTAAGTAAAAAAATGTTATTACATTTAAATCAAATTAAAAACTTAGATGTCACAGTAGTCCTCCGAATCGATGTCAACCCCACGTAATCAGCGGCGTACTTCCCATTGCTGAGGGAAAATGGGGATAAAATAAAGCCTGTTAAGGTAATGGTAAACCCTGGTAATGTAGCTTTTCATTGGTAAAAGAATTTTTCAAACCGGTCCAGTTTCAGAACCTATTCAATGCAAAAAAACAAAAAATCAAATATATCCTCTGTACAATATTAGTATAGATATATAAAAATATACATAATATGATATTGACTAATTGTTGGGTACATGATGAAATATGTACCCAACAATTCGTTATCAACTTATATTGCTGAGCTCGGGTTAGGCCAATAGTCCACCACGCTGGCCCAATGCGGATCGGCAGACTTTACATACGCAGAGAATTAAGAAAATTCTCTGGTATGCAGGTTTCCTCACGATGTTTTCCTTCACCAATGAGAGACACGTGATATTTAATTTCTTAAAATTTTACCCAACAATTATTTACTTGAAAATATCAGGTTTAATCCAACCTTCAAATACAAAGAGAAGCAAGAGAACCTCTAATTCGATAGCATTAGAGAAATACGGTCGACCCTAAAAGATTTACCTTAATGATATATTTACAAGACTCGGGGCGCGGTAATTATGTCCGCTCTATTTTTAGCGCTAATGGGACTATTTCATTAAATTTTCACGTAAAGAGAAATGCATGGAACAAATACGGCCAAGTTTCATTTAAGTAACGATGCAGACTTAAGATAGAGCGCTTTACTAACTAAGTATATCTAGTTACCTAGTTAGGAGTTATAAAGGAAAGTTGAATGGAATACATGAAACACTTTATAAGTGACTGCTGATTATTATTAGTTTCGCCACCTTCGCCTTTTTTGACACAATGATTTGCGTCTTCTTCGACGACTGTGCTGTTAAGGGTTTTAAAGTTCTTACGTCACATCTCCAGAAATCATGATTTAGTTAAGCGGTTGGTAGTGCAGGGCCAAGTCGAAGGCAAAAGATCCAGAGGTGATCTCCAACCCACTGGACGGATTTAGTCAAACCTGCTACACAATCATCCATGGTGGAGTGTACTCATAATGAAGCCAATCGTCAAAAGTGGAGGAGCATTGCACAGACTGAAGGCGTCGCTCATCGCTGCAACCACGACCACTCTGCCAAGAGTGTACGATTAAGAAGAGGATAGAGATACAAAGAGAAAACCCGACAGAACAGCCGAAAAATCAGTCTATGTATCGGACCTCTATAAAGCCAGGCTAGACTCCATACCTCTCTTATCTTAGCCGTTGTTCTTAGTAATTATTATTAACATCCGATTGTGATCGTTCAATATTCAAAATATCTCCTCTTATCTTATAACTTGATGTGTTCTCCGGGGCCTGGGGGTGTACCAACTTTCTATCTCCGAGCTAAAAATTTTATAGCTTTACCCGGGTTTTGAACCCAGGACTTCGTAATCTTAAACAACATACAATAAACTGGACCAACATAGCAGTAATTATAGTACAAACTATCATAAAATCATTACTAAACAAACATCTGTCAGAAACAAACCATCAGAATAATGACGTATTATTTAACTTTAATTAAGGAAAACGCCACCACAAAGCACGTATTGCCGCACTGTTGGAGAGCTCCATACAATAGAGAGAGTTCTATTCCATTTGTCGGAAGCCAGTAATTTGTTCGCTTTTATCTCTACGCAAAGTTTTCCTTTATTCAGTCTCTATTGTTACAAAATCTATTCGACTGACTATCATGTTTCCTAGTTTATCAACTTACGCTGTGTCCACTAAATAATCACGGTTTATACATTACTTTATTTATTTACAAGCAAACGTCTCGCGGTTAACACTCGCGTAGTTGCCATTTTTGTGGGAATACGGAGAGTAAAATATAGCCTCACACATAACGTGGTTTTCTATTGGTAAAAGATTTTTTAAAATCGGTTCTATAGATCCAGAGATTACCCCTGAAACACCTTAACATAATCTCACAAACTACTTCTTTGTAATATTAGTATATTATATTCTAGTAGTATATATTATACTATATATTATATTATTTGTAATATAAGAATAATCGACACACAAAGGTTAAAATCCTAGATTTCTTAAAATATTGATAAAGCAAAATAAATTTTAAGTGCTTCTTTGGCATAGTACCGCCTTTAACCCGGTCAATAGATAGGACATTGGTACGATGTTATTTTTCACATTTTAGAGTAATACATATTTAAAGTCGGATAAAGATTTATTCCCCTGCACTAAATAAATCTCCACAAAGCAGAGCCTCGTGACCGATATTGCGTGAAACTGTAAAAATTAAAGAAAAGAAAATTTCATCAACGCCGCCCGTTTTCCAATCTTTCACAATTTTCTCTTTTAAGTGTCGTCGTCCACAGAACTGGACAATGCGCTGCTGCAATTTAAACGGCCACCATCCTTCACTCTCGACCCTCGAGTACTGTCAGCATAAAAATTATAGCGCTATCAATTTCATTTTATGACTCTCAAACAACTGTTGTGAAGAGTTAGATATTTTCAAACGACCTCCACATTGGATTGAAATTTAATCTCTATATATCTTTTCCTTCGAGACTTTAGATGGACTGTAATGGATCGATGAATCTGAATGAATGATGTAAAGGAAAAGGTTATTAGTGAATCTTTACTACTAAAGTACTACTTCTAATTTTGAGAGTTTGTTTGATTAAACGCGCTAATCTCAAGAAGTATCTATTACTTCGAAGTGAAAAATAAATTTGCGTTGGAGAGAACATTTATCGAGGAAGGCTTTATAGCATCACGCTACGTCAAATAAAACTATGACCTAGTTACGACTGGAGCAATGAAAAATGTGGCAAAAGGGGATAAAATATTTCTAGAATTCAAAAAATAAAATGGTCCTGACTCTGATATTGTTGTGAGTACATCAGTACTCACAATTTTAATCCTTTTGAGGGAATTTATTTCTTTGTGTCCATTGCGTGCGCTGTATCTTACTGTGCTGTGTATGTAATAGTGTCTTTAGTTAGTTTTCTTACCTCTATACGTTTTATACTTGGAGTTTGGACTATTGAGAATCCTTTACCATTAGGTGTCCTTGAAACCTGCTACCTTCTAGCCACCAGGGTTCGTACTCCAGTTTTTACTAACGTCCTTACTTTTAGCTTTACTATAGCTTTTATGTATTCTGTGCCTAATGCCTGACTTGACTTGCCCTAATGCCGCGCTTGACTACAATTATGACGCTTGATGGAAAGCAGTAATGCAATCTAAGTTGGAGTGTGTTTACTTAGAACAGGCCTATTCAGTTATTCTGTAGCTTTGACGATGTTTAAATAATTGTAAGTGTCTGGTAACACAAACACCTCAAGATCATTCCAATTTTTTTCTGTGCGAATTAGAAATGTAGATGCAATTCGCTTAGTATGAGATGCCTGAACATCCACAATATAAGGATGCCACCGTTTGCGGCGTCTTGCTGTTCTGTGGTAGAAAGGAAGGAGGAACAAGATGGTAAAGTTCTTGCCCACACTCACCGAAATATATCCGGTAAAAAACCGAGATAGGCAACATTGCAAAGTTTGTAACTCCGTCTAAGTCAACGGTTCATTACGAATGATCCTTCTAGCGCAGCGTGCGAGTGTATCTACTTAGTACCCTATTGCTATCGCTGTAATACTAGAATGAGCCCCAACGCCACGAGAGGTTTGTATTTATACACTAGTTACTGCAATATTTGGTTTATTGACATCGTGTTCGTCACTGGCATGACCACGTGTCACAGACTGTATCCGGCTGTCAGAATATTGATAACATCCGGTAACAACACTGAATTATTTTATGTCAACAGTCTGCAGGCTGTTAATATGCAGTCCTATATATTACAGTAGGTGTAATTTTTGAGTCGAATGTAAGGGTGGTCGATCACTGACAATTTTTAGTTGGCCGACTTTTTCAATTGTGCGTGATTTAGTTTCACAGATGTCCGGGCTGTCATACTTCGCTATATGTGTTCTATAATCGGCCGACTAAGTCGGCCAACTAAAACTTGTAAGTGAGAGGGGACTCTAATAGTATATTTTTAATTTAATTTTTATTTTTGAAAAAGCCTGACAAACAGTTCTGTCATGCATCTGGCTATAGCACGTTCTCGGTTCATAACAAAATATGCAATTGCGCAGCGTTCTTAATGTGTATTCTAACAGCGTATCTTGAGAATAGAAAATATGTTTATGGCTAACTTTTTAAAAGTAGCAGCAAAGCTCTGTGTTCAGAACTTTTAATATTCCACGGTCTTGTATGAAAAGTGTATGAAAATTACTTTTTAAATTTATTTTCATGCGCCCCACATCTTTGAATAAGAACAGATTTTTTAAAATGATTTAAGTTTATTAATAGGATACCCGCGAATGCGTTTGCACTTTTTGAGTCCAAGTTTATGAGTAATATTAAGAGCATTGTGTAGGGGAAAGATATGACCAATTCAGCCTTACGTGGACTACTACTATCCTTCTAATATTATAAACGCGAAAGTTTGTATGGATGTATGTTTGTTTGGATGTTTGTTACTCTTTGACGCCGCTAATACTGAAGTAATTTGATTGAAAATTGGAATGGTAATAGATTTTATTCTGGATTAACACAAAGGCTACTTTTTATTCCGGAAAAATCCATGGCTCCCGCGGGATTTGTGAAAAACTGACCGTCCACGGGGACGAAGTTGCGGGCGTAGTTATACTATATATGTGTCAACATCATCATCATCATCATCATCATTATCAACCCATATCCGGCTCACTGCTGAGCTCGAGTCTCCTCTCAGAATGAGAGGGGTTAGGCCAATGCGGATTGCCAGACTTCACACACGCAGAGAAAATTCTTGAGAAAATTCTCTGGTATCTGGTATCCGGTTTCTTCACGATGTTTTCCTTTACCGTTTGAGACACGTGATATTTAGTTTCTTAAAATGCACACAACTGAAAAGTGGAAAGTGCATGCCCTGGACCGGATTTGAACCCACACCCTCCAGAATCGGAGGCAGAGGTCATATCCACTGGGCTATCACAGCTCTCACAGGCTTATAATGCATATAACTGAAAAGTTGAAAGTGCATGCACCGGACCGGATTCGAATCTACGCCCTCCGAATCGAAGGCTGAGATCCACTGGGATATCACGGTTTCCCCAATATATGTGTACCTATAAGAAAATGTATGTGGTCTATAAGTAAATTGTTTTGGCTCGGTATTTTTCCTCCAATTATTTATATTTACAGAAATATCTGAAACGGATTACGTGCTGAAACGCAGTTCGGAATTTCATTTCATTTTCTTATTTCAATTTGAATGCCTTTATGCAGTGTGCTCGATGTACCGTCAACAACATTCAAAAACGATAAATTGGATTTTAATATACGTTTTTTGCCAAATGAACAAAAAGTTCAAGATTTAACACTTTTATTAAAATGTTAATGATTCAGTCGTTATCAACAAAATAAAAAATATAATGATTAATAATAATAATTCCTTGAATTTGTTGGTACATATCCGATAAATCCGACAGTCTTATTTACATGAATGTTGAATAAAGAACGCCCGTTCATTAATTCGAACAAAAATTAGTAATTTCGGATAATTTTATTCGTTTCGTAACTCTGGACTGATATTCAGTAAAAGATTTTTTCTACGTGATCGAATCAGAAATGAGGAGATCCGTAGAGAAACTAAAGTCACTGACGTAGGTCAGCGAGTCGCGAAGCTAAAATGGCGATGGACGTTGAGGTCCCATGGTGCTGGAATGGCGACCCCCTCAGCGGAAAGCGCAGTGTTGGGAGGAACCCGCTGGATGGTGGCAGCTCCCTGCAACCCGAGAGGCCTATGTCCAGCAGTGGACGTCCATCGGCTCATAATGATGATGATGTTTTGAAGATAGAAAATCTCAAAATTTCAGGGTACCTAGTCTACTAACGATGCAGTTTCATGTGAAAGCGTAAAATATTACTATAAAGTAGAATGAAAGACTAAAAATGCTTTAAACTCAAGTTTAAAAAGGCTTTAAATCATTAATGTCCACCAAAAGGCACAGTGAGCTCAGATTTGCAATTTTATGCCTTGCCACTTTACGACTCTAGGGCACCGTCAGCAAAAAACTACTTTCGAAACTTTGTTTGCGATAGAGTTACGAACTACTTTTAAATTTAAATTTATTCTAATGGATTTCGAATGAAGAGATCTATATCTTGAGCGGGTTTCTTGAAAATGTTCTGTTTTTATGCTTTCCTTTTCTTATAATAAAGCAATCTCTTATACGTAATTTAGGTAGAAAATTTTCATCAATCTCCAACAATAAACTCCTTAAGTGCCGGCCATCAAAAACTCTCCCCCGTTATTGTAATTTTCTTGCGTTGATCTCAGTTTGAGGAGAGTCAACAAAAAAGTTTTCCTGATTCCCCTATTATTCACCCGATAAATTTATTATGTGCATATTTCAGTGGGCATTTTGAACTTTAATGTATTTAAAGCGATGCTGACAGTTAAGTGTCATTCGGAATAATTTTCATGTGAAGTGAGATTCTTTGTCCGTTGAGCAATTCATTTGTTTTATTATATATATTTTATTCAATAAACGTCAGTATATTCCATATTTTTATTTATTTTTGTGATTTTGTTAGCATGGAATTATAAAATACCAGCGGACTCCCGCGACTTCATCCGTGTAGATTTCAGTTTTTCACAAAACCCGCGGGAACCATGATTTTTTCCGGGATGAAAGTAGTCTATGTTAATCCATAGTAAAATCGATTTTTATTCCAAATTTCAGCCAAATCGCTCCAGTAGCCGCAGCGTAAAAGAGGAACAAACATAATTACACACTTACACACAAACTTTCGCCTTTATAATATTAGTAGGATATTTTATTCAATAAACTTCAGTATATTTCATATTTTTTTTATTACCGTGATTTTGTTAGCATGGACTTATGAAATGTATGATATCGCGTTAGTGTAGCGTAGCTCTTAGTGTAGTGTAGCTCTTACTATAAATCCACTCTACTATGAAAAAGAGGTCTACTTATACTTATCAATTAAGACATTTATTATTTTATTTAAAATTGTTTTACTAAATGCTTAAAATACCTAATAAATATTGACACTTTATTAAAAAGCAAATTAATATATTTTTAGTCTGTGTTTCAGCAAGTTACAAAAAATCATTTAAATTGGTAGGTCCATAAACTTTATCTTCCCCCGCAGAGCTTGGTCTGAGTTCATGGGAGACGCCCTTAGACAATCGATTCACCCCCTTAACTTCTTATCCTAACTCGCCAAACACTGTTATGCTGCTGCGATCTCATCAAGGAGCCTAGAGCAGTTCATCATTATCAATAAAAGATTATATTAACGGGCCATTACACAGGGCCAGTGCGACCGACGATAAAATCTCGTGAATAGAAATAGACAAAATTCAACCAATGGCGGTTGTTGTTGTCGAATGGAAACTTTATCTATATTTCTCTACAATAGTCGCATGCACTTCAGGCTTCCTCCATACGGTAGAGGAGATATGGAACTGTAACACTTAGGCTTTTTGTTTCTTTAACGACCTTTATCAGATGTTAATGATAATGACCGGGAGGGAGATGACGTAACGTGCTATCTGAGGCACAGGGTGTAACACCAACATCCTAACTTCGGGCTGAGAATTGAAATTGAAAATTTTCTTCGAAGTAACACTCGGGACTCGAAGGCCGGACCTCGATATCCGAAACCACATAAACTAATCACTGGACCAACGAGGCAAATACACAATCAGAAATAAATTGACATAAAAAAAATATATAAATATTTTTTTGCTAACCGTACGTGCAATTAATATGAAGCGTCACGTCCCTGATGACCTCGTAACCTCTCTATTGCTTGTTGAGTACTTGTCGTCTTTTATCCTTGCAAATCTTTTATTACTCAACAATGACGTATTCTCACAAATACTTACAAGTATCTACTTCTTACATAATATGAAGTCTTAGTACCCTCTTATAAACCATTGATAATGCTTGATTGAGAATTTTTGTGTAAAGTGGGCACTTTAGTGGTTTACGTTTTTATAACTACATAACTACAACTCATATTCGGCTCACTGAGCACGAGTCTCCTCTCAGAATTAGGCTAATAGTCGTCCACCACGCTGGCCCAATGCAGGTAGGCAGACTTGACACACGTAGAGGATTAAGGAAATTCTCAGGTGTGAAGGTTTTATCACAATATTTTTCGTTTACTATTTCATAACGCGTAATAATATATAACTGAAAAGTTGGAGGTGCATGCCGCGAACCGGATTCGAATCTACGACCTCCGAATCGAAGGCAGAGGTCATATCTACTAGTCTAACGCGGCTTTGAATTATTGAGCGGATTTGAAGCTTAGACTCAACACGCTATTCCAATGCGTGTTGGTGGTTTGTTAATAATGCCACAGCTAAAAATGCACAGAGTTTATATTCGTTATTGGCTTCGAGATTGAAATGTAATGATTAATAGATGAAAAAAAACTTATTTTGCTATCATCCGCGAAAAGCCGACGAAGTCATGCGACAACATCACCCAGGTCCGACAAAATACACTCTACGTACGTTTCACCCCGAAACCGAAGCATCCTCAGGAGATGTTGACTCTACAACGTGCAATTGCAAATTTTTCCGTACGTAAGAGTATTTTGTCGGACCTGGGTGACGTTGTCGTATGGGTTCGTCGGCTTTTCGCGGATGATAGCAACATAAATATTTTTTTATATATTAATCATTACATTTCAATCTCGAAGCCAATAACGAATATAAACTCTGCTGCTGCTGCTTTTGCTGGTGGGAGGCTTCGGCCGTGGCTAGTTACCACCCTACAAAGACGTACCGCCAAGCGATTTAGCGTTCCGGTACGATGCCGTTTAGAAACCGAAAGGGGTGTGGATTTTCATCCTCCTCCTAACAAGTTAGTCCGCTTCCATCTTAGACTGCATCATCACTTGCCATCAGGTGAGATTGTAGTCAAGGGCTAACTTGTAAAGAATAAAAAAAAAAAGATAGAAAAAAAAAATTATCTATTCATGATGAACTTCCGCAAAGTAACGCCTGCTACTATCCAAATGTAATGATTGTCTTTACTGTTGCAGGTAGACGGCGTATCGCTACACGGAGTCACAAATCACAAAGCGGTCGCGTTTCTCCGAGATGCCAGGGGTCCTATTGTGAGGTTGAAAGCTTTGAGGTGTCTACTTTTATCTTTTTTCTTTTGTATTTTTGTATGTAACGAATAAACTCTAAAGGTAGATCGATTTGAAAAAATCTTGCAAGTAAGTAACGTAGGCTAACATGGTGAGGAAACCTGCATACCAGAGACGTTTCTTAATTCTCTACGTGTGTGAAGTCTGCCAATCTGCCAGACTTGGCCAGCGTGTTGGACTATAGCTTGGCAAGTTCATTGATGACACTCCCATGATATGCGGGCGACGGGGGGAAAGACTGCGCTGGTGTGAAATCGTGCGTGCGGGGAAATGAGGTGCATCAGTCGTGGGGTTTCATTCATCGCTACACGCCCCCCGGGCCGCGCGGACCGTCGGGAGTGTTACGATTGAACATGCCAAGCTGTAAGGTGTGGCTCTCATTTTGAGAGGAGACTCGTGCACAGCAGTGGGTTGTTAATAATGATAATGATAAACGATGATGATGATGATATAATTTATTCCCGTATTCATCTTTCATTTCGGCCATTCCGGTTTCATAAACAATTCCAAATGATCGTTGTCATCATAGTTTGGCCTATGTTATTTTCTATGTCGCTTAAAATCATCTATATAAATCGTTAGATTGGCCCCTAAATATTAAAGAAAGCGCAATGTTATGCCATTACTCAAAGACGTGCACGCACATCTTATTTTAATACGCAACGACCTGCTGTAAGTGAACGTGGACCTAAAAAAATATTTTACTGTTTTTTCTTGTTTAATCCCTTATTTATGTCTTGGTGTTCATTTTGGAAATGTAAAAACACAAGCCGCTACATGAATTAAGAGAAAGGTGCTACTTTCCACGGGTAAGTATTTGCGAAACAAATGACAATTCCAAGACGCTTCGGGGCCCATCTAACGATCTACGATCGATGGCTGAAATCATTATCTGGGATAAAAATGTATGATCTCATTGCAGGTATCTCCGCGGGGCGGGGTTTGAGCGGTTGCAGAAGGCACTAGCGGCGCAGGGCGGCAGGAGGTCGCCCATAGCGCCTCCGAGCCCCTCCGTCACCTCCCTCGCCAAATATAGCTTTAGCGTGGTAAGGTTCAATGACTGTTTTTTTAAAAGAATATTTTATTTTTGCCATTATTTTTTTTAATAATGACCAATATTTCCTTTTCTCTCCAACTAGTCTGAAAAGACTGAGATAACAGTGGGTAAGATAGTAGACCAGCAGGCGGGATCGAACCTCCCGCTCTCGGTGATGAGTCCGGCCCCAGTTAGTTATTAGGTTGCCAGTCCACCGAAGCGAAGCGAGGCAGCGGAGCCGAGAAACGGATAAATATTAACCAATAGGATTGCACAAAATCTCCGCTCCTTTTATGTGGACAGGGACTTGCGATTTACTTAAAAAATTCATATAAAACCGGTAAGCGGAGCGGGCAAACGGAGCAGGTTAAATGAATTAAATCTAACATTTATTTATTTATTAACTTCGCTCCGCTCCGGTGGATAGACCTACTCGTAATAGGCACTGAGCTTGCTTTCATTTAAGAATTATTCAGGTAACATTTTCAGCTCTGGGATTGTAATTGTTGGTGGTGATACGAGTGCCTCCTCGTACTTCAGAGAGCAGCGAGCATGTTAAAGAATTAAACAATATCATCATCAGCTCGTTAACTTTTTGTTTAGCTGGTGGGAGGCTTCGGCCGTGGCTAGTTACCGGCAAAGACGTACTCATACCGCCAAGCGATTTAGCGTTCCAGTATGATGCCGTGTAGAAACAGAAAGGAGTGTGGATTTTCATCCTCTTTCTAACAAGTTAGCCCGCTTCCATCTTAGATTGCATCATCACTTACCATGTGAGATTGTAGTCAAGGGCTAACTTGTAAATCATAAAAAAGGCTTAGGCTTAAGCTCCACTCCCTCTAATATAAGAAGGGCTGGCTGATTATGACGTAGAAAAGCTTATAGAAACAAATTAACTTCACTTCCAGTACGACGAATCGACTGTCATAGAGGCTGAACCTGACTCTGAGATACAACCGCACCTACCGTCGCCGACGTCACCTTCAGACGAGGCGGAGATAGTCATAGGCAGAGACGACGACATCTCCGAGAGAGAGATCCGGCGCATCCAGGACAAGTGGCGGGACATCTTGCAGGACGAGCCGGACTGGCCCGGACACCAGTACCAGTATGATGTTATTGTGAGTAAGAGTTTACACTGACTATTTTATTTCTCGAGAGAGGCATGATAGCCCAGTGAATATGACCTCTGCCTCCGATTGTGGAAGGTGTGGATTCGAATCCGGTCCGGGGCATGCACCTCCAACTTTTCAGTTGTGTGCATTTTAAGAAATAAAAATTTTAATAAAAAAAATTCAACCGACTTCCAACTCAAAAGATAACTTTAACTAAAAAGCAAAAAATAACACCCTACCTATGTGCTACCTTCTGATCAGTTTGAAGGCGGTGCCAAGCCAATGGAATTATCGCTGGACATACATAAAAAAAAAAAAAACATACATACAGCCGAACGTAGAACCTCCTCCTTTTTGGAAGTCGGTTAATTAAATATCACGTGAGACATCACGTGTAATATTTAATTTCTTGAAATGTGCAACACGGAGGTGCATGCCCCGGGCTATCACTGCCACGTGACTTTTCCAATTATGTTTGTGTCAATCGGAATTCTTGAGAATTTCACAAGAAAAATAAGTCCACAAAATACATGAAAATTAGTTTTCCCGAAAAAAAAGAATATTATTATGAAAAACCACTAAACGATTAATTTTGAATAACTTACTAGCTAAATTTAAATCATAATATATATTAATATTCCAAATAGGTACGGTTTGTGAGATTGTAGGGGTAAACTGGATGGAACTGGTTCTGCAGAACCGAATTTAAAAATTCTTTTACCAATAGAGTTTTAGGATTATCCCTGTATTCCCTCGGGAGCGGGATCGCGATCGCGAATCTGCTAATTCTGTATATATTTGTATTTCCAGGTGGGTTCCATAATGAAAGAGAAGGACAGCGGATTGGGCATCTCGCTAGAAGGCACGGTGCGCGTGGTGGGGGGCAAGGAGGTGCAGGCGAGGCATTACATTAGAGCCATCGCGCCCAACAGTCCCGTCTCCAAGCTGGGCATTTATAAAGTGGGAGATGAGTTGTTAGAGGTATGCATGTTAAAATATAGTGAAATGAGTATTTTTCTTCTTAAAGTGGAAATAAATGTAGTTAGCTTATTTAAATTCATATTAATTTATTCCATGTAGGCTTAGTTTACAAGCACTTTTGAATCGTCAGGTCCGTCGGTTTGTAGTGTACCTACTCTAGGCATTAGGTACTCTACCGCTCCTCTTTATTTGAATTCGATGCTGTAGAAGTGGGTGCAAGAGGATTACCAGCAAAATGTCATAGAACCATCAGCTTAGACCTTGGCCTCGCTAGAACTGCAGCAAGTTTAATATTAGTCAGGGTATCCAAAGCTGCTCTGTTACCAACAATGGCTTGGCAAGGAGAACAAAACTAACGGAGAACGTGAGAGTCAACATGTCATGATGGAGCTTCTTATCTCTATTAAAAAAATATTATTCATGGTATTAGTTTACGACTGTGTCGGAGTTCATAATGTACGATTACATACTTTTGTCTTTTATACTTGTACCTTCTAAGGTTAGGAAACACTTTTTTAGGTTAGGCAATTCAAAATTAAATCACCTCAAAATAATATTTTTTACAGGTAAACGGAATGCGTGTACTAGGAGCGCATCACGTGGAGGTGGTGACCCGGTTGCGCGCGGTCAAGTCGCCCGTGCTGCTCGTGGTGGTGAGGAAGCGCAGCGAGCCGCACGCCAGAGCTGAAACATGCTTTGCCAGAGTTAGTACTTAAATCAATAACTGTCAGAGATGATGGTCTAAGAGCCTGTAGTTGTCAGACCTTTATTTTATAAAATTTCGTACCATGAGTAGGTACATTAGGCCATTCAGGAGTTTTAGGCAGGTAGGCAGGTCCAGACACTCAAACACATAAACTGTAATATTTTATATTTTCTTTGAGATAACATGAGAAATAATTGGATAACCGTTATAGATATAAAGATTTAATATAAGAGTCTCTGAAGATTTTTTTATTATGAAATCTTGGAGGTCTGGCAATCAAAGGCTCTCGCTTTATAGATGTTCTACACCTCCTGCCAAAAACAACACGCACTGTAAAATAAATAATTCCTGCTTTCGTTTTCCCCTACAATTTACAAATCAAGAGTTAAGCAAGTTTTCTTCTGTACTTATATTATTTATACTTTTCTCACTTTGTACTCGTTGGTTTAAAAGTAAGGTATCGTTAGCGTTGCTTGATCAAAACTTTGCGGTAAATTAAGACGACATTTTTAGACGTCCGTCGGTGAAATCAAAGTCAAGGTTTAACCTTGTGTTAACTCTTATTTCATTATTTTAACTTGATCGTTCAATTTTCCTGCCTAAGTTCGTGTCTAACAACCATTAATGTGTATGGTTGGCATGCGTTACCTTAACAGTTTTTGAACTTGACACTGTTTAACTTCACTAAAACTTTCCGATGTCAAAATGCCGTGAACAAAGTTCAATGTTATGAATAAATGCCTTGACGGATCTTCAAATAGTGTTACCTCCACGAACTACCTACTAATAAATTCGTGATTCTCTCATTCATGCTATCTACGTACCTTTACTATTTATAATGTTTATTTAGAATAAAAAAAAACATGATTTACTAAATAAATTGGTATTCGTAAGTCGTATTGATCTGTTGAAGTTATTGCTTTAATGTGACTTTTCACACTTAGAAATACCTTGTTGAAATTCAAGTAGTAGTGTTTCTAGGTAGGATTTTTCACAAGCACCTTTTTATTTAGTCAAAGTTGTCGTAACTGTGTTGTTGTGCTGAAGAAATATAATATATTTTTTTTTTACTAACGAAAAGTGGAGCGCCCATTTTCGTCCCTAACTAAATAACCTTTTGCAGCTTATATTGAATAAGCAAAAAATTACTTTGCTTTTTTACTGAGACGAGTCAGCAAACAAACAAAAGCGTACTTTGGTCCGAGACGAACCCACAACACACTCAGCCAAGGTTTATTTTCTTATTTATCATCATTTTACAAAATTATCTAGAACTAAGTACACAGTAAGTACACAGGGGTGTAAGGGGGAGGCTAGTACCAGTCAGTCTCCCCAACTGCCAACCTCACCTGCTCGTGGTGCACCCTGCAGATGGACCGACGAGGCTCTGGCGACCGACGAATGGCGGTATATCCATTCCCACAGGCTAGATTACGAAATGCCTCAGGCCGGTGTCGGGCAGCAGCGACACCGGCGCGAGTAATCTAGCACTGCGCTGACCAACCCGCATGCCCAGCGTGGTCAGTACTGGGCAAAACTTTGTATGGACGGCAAAAACAAAACACAGCCCCTAGTCCCCGGCAGCCCCGCTATTCCTGGCTCTGGCAGCGGTTATGGTAACGGCGGGGCAAGGGGTGTTAAGAATCTCCGGCAGAGATTCCGCTGCCAACCCCGACGACTAGACCTGGCAACATACAACGCACGCACTTTGAGGTCCGACGAAAAGGTCATCGAGCTGGAAGAAGTTATGAGCAAGTTGCACTGGGATATCATAGGATTGTCTGAAGTCCGAAGAGAGGGGGAGGGCTCGATAATCCTTGAATCCGGCAACATGCTCTACTACCGGGAGGGCGACCAACAGTCCCAGGGTGGTGTCGGATTTATCGTTCACAAGTCCCTCGTGAACAATGTTGTAAATGTCGAGAGTGTGTCGAGCAGGGTAGCGTTCCTGGTCCTCCGAATTACCAAACGGTATTCGTTGAAGGTTATACAGGTTTACGCACCGACCTCGACACATCCCGACGAGGAGGTAGAGGTATTGTATGAGGATATTTCTAAAGCCATACATGCCTCAAACTCTTATTACAATGTTGTGATGGGGGATTTTAACGCAAAGCTGGGCGAACGTAGCGGTTCAGAGTTGAAAGTGGGACGATTTGGATATGGGCAACGGAACGATAGGGGCCAAATGTTGGCTGACTTCATGGAGAAGGAGGGCCTCTTTATGATGAACTCCTTCTTCAAGAAGCCACCACATAGGAAATGGACCTGGATGAGCCCCGATGGTTCCACGAAAAACGAGATCGACTTCATCTTGTCTACCAGACGGCAAATATTCAACGATGTTTCTGTGATCCATAGGGTGAAAACCGGTAGCGATCACCGAATGGTTAGAGGCACGTTGAATATCAACATTCAGCTGGAACGGTATCGACTGGTGAAGTCTACGCTCCGACCTACTCGTGCCCATATTCAAAACCCCGAGTCCTTTCAACTAGAACTGCAGAACCGCTTTGATTGCCTAGCAAATTGCGAAACTGTGGACGATCTGAACAACAGGTTCGTGGAAACTGTCCATTCCGTTGGGTCTAAGTTCTATAAGACCCACCGTGCGAAAAGAACCAAAAAGTTCTCGGACCAAACACTTAAACTCATGGAAGAGAGGCAAGAAATGAGATTACAGTCTTCAGCAGATGCGTCAAAATACCGACAAATCAGTAGACAGATCTCTAAGTCGCAAACCAGCGACTTGCGAAATTTCAATACCGAGCGTATTAAAAATGCGATTGAAAATAATCGAGGCTCGAAAGTTTTCGCCAGAGATCTGTCTATTGGACAGAGGCAGCTGACGCGTTTGAAGACCGAACACGGTAATCTAATTTCTTCCAAGCCCGAGTTATTAAGTGAGGTCGAGAAGTTCTATGGACAGCTATACACGACTACTCAGCAGCCTGTTGCCAATTTGGCTAAAGACCCCAGAGCCAAGTTGACCCGACACTATACCGAAGATATCCCGGACGTCAGCCTATACGAGATTAGTGTGGCTCTCAAACACCTGAAGAACAATAAGGCGCCAGGTGAGGACGGAATCACAGCAGAACTCCTGAAAGCGGGTGGAAAACCGATACTTAAAGTCCTTCAGCGATTGTTCAATTCCGTCATTCACGAGGGCACGACGCCTGAGGCGTGGCATAGGAGCGTGGTGGTTCTGTTCTTCAAAAAAGGTGACAACACCTTGCTGAAGAATTACAGACCCATCTCGCTGCTAAGCCATGTTTACAAATTGTTCTCGAGAGTCATTACGAATCGTCTCGCTAATAGGTTTGACGACTTCCAGCCTCCCGAACAAGCCGGTTTCCGAAAAGGCTTTAGTACCATAGACCACATCCATACGCTGCGGCAGGTTATACAGAAGACTCACGAGTATAACCAGCCACTTTGCTTAGCGTTTGTGGACTATGAGAAAGCCTTCGATTCGGTGGAAACCTGGGCTGTGCTAAGGTCATTGCAGAGATGCCGAATTGATTACAGGTATATCCAAGCGTTGAAGTGCTTGTACGAAAACGCCACTATGTCAGTCCGTATTCAGGATCAGACTACGAGGCCAATCCAGTTGCAGCGAGGAGTGCGTCAGGGAGATGTGATCTCTCCGAAGCTATTTACCGCCGCACTGGAAGACGTCTTTAAGCTTCTGGACTGGAGCGGACTTGGCATCAACATCAATGGCGAGTACATCACTCAACTGCGGTTCGCGGATGATGTAGTCATCATGGCACAGACTCTGGATGACCTTAGTACCATGCTCAATGACCTCAGCAGCGTTTCTCAACAGGTGGGCCTGAAAATGAACATGGGCAAAACAAAAATAATGTGTAATGCTCATGTATCGCTCCACCCAGTTATAGTTGAGAACGCTGCACTCGAAATTGTAGACGAATACATATACCTAGGACATATGATCCAGTTAGGTAGGTCCAATTTCGAGAAAGAGGTGAACCGTCGAATCCAACTCGGCTGGGCTGCATTCGGGAAGCTTCGCGACATCTTTTCGTCCGAAATTCCTCAGTGCCTGAAGACAAAAGTCTTCGAACAGTGCGTGTTGCCAGTGATGACCTATGGTTCCGAGACTTGGTCGCTAACTATGGGCCTCATAAGAAGGCTTAGAGTCACACAGAGGGCGATGGAACGAGCTATGTTAGGAGTATCTCTGCGTGATCGAATCAGAAATGAGGAGATCCGCAGAAGAACCAAAGTCACCGACATAGCTCAACGAGTTGCGAAGCTGAAGTGGCAATGGGCGGGGCACATAGTTCGAAGAGCCGATGGACGTTGGGGTCCCAAAGTGCTGGAATGGCGACCCCGCACTAGTAAGCGCAGTGTTGGCCGACCCCCCACCAGGTGGACTGACGACATCAAGCGAGTCGCAGGGATTCGCTGGATGCAGGCGGCTCAGTATCGTGATGTTTGGAAGTCCCTACAAAAGGCCTATGTCCTGCAGTGGACGTCCATCGGCTGATATGATGATGATGATGATGATGATGAAGTACACAGTCATATAGTGCATTTTAATACCAAGCTTTACTTTTTCAACCTATTAAACGCAAGCTTATACGTAATGACGATGGTGTACTTAACCTGTGTTCTTCTCATGTAGAGTAGCATCGTGGGAGGGAGTCTGCAAGACCTCCTAGCGCCCCCTCAGCGGTTGATCAAGGCCAAGTCGGAGAGTTCGGTGGCGTCGCTCTGCAGTGCCAGCACTGTCATGTCAGCCGGCCATGATCATGACGGTAAGTTGATTTTACATTATAGTACGAGATCCGGTATATGGAATATATACCCTCATCTGAGGGCCTAGTGGCAGTTTGATACTGTTACTGTCACATAACGTAAGCGCGAATTTATAAGGAATTGAAACAGCGCCATCTAGTAGCACTACTGCACAACTGTTTCAATTCCATATAAATTTGCGTTTACGTCAACGTGATAGTGACAGTATGAAAATATTGAAAACTCCCACTAGGCACACTGTTAATTATTTGGGATACGAAATAAATTATAGAAAATAATCACATAAACACATTACAATTGTTGTCTAGTGAAATTGCGCCCGGTGAGCATGAAATGATTTTTTTTAATTTATTTTACCTAGATACTTCCTTCTTTACTTACTCGTAACTAATAAAAGTACACTCGTAATATACCCAATAGAATTGAAAACGTAAAGGTTGCCTGCTTTCACACTGCAACTGTGGGGTTGCCAGATAATATAAACAATTAATTAATGTAATCTGGTTCATAGTTTCCTAGATTTTGTATAAAGAATATATTTGGCCGCAATTTGACGAGGCATTTATTAGCAATGTGTCAATGTGAATATTTTCTTTCATTTAGTTTTTATCCCAAATATATAACAGGTGAGGATATATATTTCTTACTCCGGATCTTGGACCATTATCAATAGTCAGTTATTTATCTAAGTACTTACTATCAAAGTTTACAAGTGGGTCAAACCGCGGTTTCTAAATAGTTTTGAATATTGTAAATATGTAAAGTTCGTGAGTTTGTAAGGTTGTAGGGAATAATCTTCGGATTTACTTACAAGTTAGTCCTTGACTACAATCACACCTGATTTGTTTTAACCGCGGGCTATTTATTTTAACCACGGGAATGGTAATTACTCTTCGTATTATTGGCAGAGTTTTGCACAGAAGAGCTAGAGCGGAACCGGTCCAGGTCGCTGGAGCCGCTGAGCGGGCTGGCGATGTGGAGCGACCAGGTGCAGCTCATCGAGCTGCAGAAGGAGGAGCGCGGGCTTGGCTTCTCCATCCTGGACTACCTGGTGAGCGCAGTGCGTGTGTACTCTAAATCCAAACTAGCAGACGCCCGCGACTTCGTCTCAAAAGTGTCTCGAAATGTGCTCAAAAGTGCATTATTCCGGGATGAAAAGTAGCCTTTGGTAAATCATATCATGCACCTCCAACTTTTCAGTTGTGTGCATTTTATGAAATAAATATCACGTAAAGGAAAAACATCGTGAGAAAACCTGCATAATTAAAAAATAAGAAAATTCTCATTTTCTTAATTCCAGCGTGTGTGAAGTCTCTCAATCCGCATTGGGCCAGCGTGGTAGACTATTTTTTTTTTTTTTTTAATAAATATACTTAAACAATACACATCACTATCCAGCCCCAAAGTAAGAATACAGAGCAGCTTGTGTTATGGGTATTAATATAGTTGATATTATAATATTCAAATACATTTATTTTATATACTACATATAAATACTTATATAATGTATAAATACACACAGACACTGGAAAACACTCATGCTCATCACACAAATATTTTCCAGTTGTGGGAATCGAACCCACGGCCGTGGATGCAGAAAGAAAGGGTAGTGACCTACTACCAACTGCGCCACGCGGCTGTCTAATTATTTGTTGTATACTGTATTGGCCTAACCCCTCTCATTCTGAGAGGAGACTCGTGCTTAGCAGTGAGCCGAATATGGGTTGTTAATGATGATGATGTCTCCAGGATCCATCAGAGCCGGGCAGTTCAGTGATCGTGGTGCGCTCGGTGGTGGGCGGCGGCGCGGCGGCGGCGGACGGGCGGCTGGCGCCGGGCGACCGGCTGGTGTCCGTCAACGGGCTCGACGTGTCCAGGAGCCCGCTGGCGGTGGCGGTCAGAGCCATCAAGAGTGCTCCGAAAGGTAAGGAACAAATCCATTTTGTTCTATTTATTTATTTATTTAGAAAGGAATACTTACAGCTAAATACAAAGATAATAAAAGTAACAACATAGGAAACTTACAAGTTTACAAGTTTTCGCAAATAAATTTTACATATTAGATAGCAAGCTCGCAAGGAAAACATACTTCAATAAAACATAATCTATATATATATAAAAATGAATTGCTGTTCGTTAGTCTCGCTAAAACTCAAGAACGGCTTAACGGATTTATCTTATTTTGGTCTTGAAATGTTCGTGGAGGTATAGGGAAGGTTTAGAAGGTGAGAAAAAATGAAATAATTTCCGGGAAAACCCTAAAAACTGCCCTTTTCTATTGCCCATACAAACGTTTAACAGTCAAGCCGTAGGGGTAGGGGTAGGGTAGGGGTAGGGTAGGGTTAGGGTAGGGGTAGAGTAGGGATAGAGAATAAGTGCACTTATGTCAAAACGAAGCTTGACCGGGTCCGCTAGTCCAATATAAAAAAAAGAGATAATGATAATAATAATAGAGATAAATTAATAGAAAAGTCGAAAGAGAAAACAAAAACAACAAAACTAAATTGATAAGTAAACAAGCTAGCTTAACAAACTTAGTTCTGCGACAAATATATTGCCCGCCCGCCCCTGCCACATGAGTTTGCTAATCCTTTGGGCTACGTCATTATTAATTTCGTTCTACGGATTTCCTCGTTCTGAATTTAGTCTGCGGCTCGTTAAAAGAATTGCCCATAATGAAATAAAAATATTAAATCTTTGTATGTAAGCGCACAGAAAAACGAACTCCAATCCAAAAGCAAACACATCTAGCCTACGGAGCCATGCCAGCCAATAAATGAATTATGCGTAAACGCGTTTCCCTCGTTTATAAATAAAAGAGCTAGGCGCCTAAGCAATTCGTAGATATGTATTTTTGCTATCCCAAACAAAACAGAATATAAATAACTTTTAACTGCCACAAAACAAAATTGTGTTTGTGTTAGTTTAGTAGCAATAACAAACAGCTATGGTTTATTCGAAAACGCATAAACGACACGAACAACATGTTCGTATACTGGGAACTGAAAGTATTTTACGATATATTCCGCGACTATTATTGGATAGCAGTCGTGTTTCAGTGCCATTTTCTCAATATTTTGCTCAAAACGTATGAAAAGAATACTTTAAGTAAAACTTTCAAATCATTTCAATAAAACTCAGGTTAAATTATAAAAAAATAAAATATCAAATAAAGTCGTAATAGTGACAAAAAATGCACAACTACTTAGGTATAGATATTATGTAATTCTAATGAGATATTTACTCATCTGAAAATATAAATACAGTTTATCTTATCAAGTGTAAATAGTGCTGTAAAAAGAACTGCAAATATTTGTGATACAGTTGATATATAAATGACAATCAAGTGATCACATCTTACTCGTCAGGTTGTGATTTGTGTTGTGTTATATTATAATTTAAAATTTTGTTAATTATAACAGTACAAGTACATTTTATATGTATTAATTTTTAATTGTTGACCGTTCCGCCGCACTTGGGATAGTTTTGTGTTGTCTTTAACGAGAATTACATTGTCCATCGTATTTTTCTTGTAAGTTTTAATTGTTCTTGTTGTTTATCGTTGCCATCATCATTATTATTTACTCTGTACTTATAAACAGAGATTCTGTGATAGATAATATTCGTGATTTTATGACATTTAGAAGGTTCCATGGTCCCAATAGCTACTACGGTACAAGCTTCGTAGAATCTACGAAGCTTGTACCGTAGTAGCTATTAAAGACACCTAGCCGGTTTCAAAGGTTTGGAAATGGGTGCTCCAAAGTGCGTTTGCGATTGGGTGTTATTCTGTTACGATCACTATCATAATTATGATACTGACAATTACCAGTTGGCCTATTTCCTATTTTGCTCTTTATTATTTATCATGATGACAAAATGTCATCTGTACAATGTGATACAAATTAAAAAATGTCATCCAGTGCTTACTGGTTGATATTATTATGTAGATGACATTTTGTTATTTGGTTTCTTGTATATTTTAATAGGTTGATAATAAAGACCAAAATAATGAATTGATAGTGAATAGATAGATGGCTTAAGGAGCTCTCCATGACACGGTGGTGTAACCAACTCAGGGCTGAATTTATACTGAACCTTGGAAAAAGGTAAACTCAATATTTTATAGCTAGCGTACCTATCCCTTCGGGATCCGAAGCCACATGATATCCACCCTACAAATAATATCCTAACTAATTGGATCAACGAAACAGTTAATACCTAAAAGTAGCTATTATGTATTTGTAAATATATATTTTTAGCAAAAGCCTCAAAAATAGGAAAACCAATGTCGAACTAAGGTCACAACATTTGTCAGGACCACTTAATTAACAAATCAAACTGTAACTAAAATAATACCCTAGAATGGCAGAGAATGACCTTGAGTGGAGTCACGCACTTGTGAACGTTGTGTGTAGGGTGAAATGCGCCTTTGACAGTTAACAAACACTCCCATTTTCCACTCAAATAAAGAATTACACGACAAGAAATGGGGATGGCTCGAACGCCACGAGCACACTGAAGCCGACCGTACGACGAGCACCTTATATCGCAAGTCGTTCCCGCCAACCAATCGCTACCTCTCTCTAAATCCCTAATCTTTACGCAAACAAGTCGCGCTACCTAGCGTCGGCACGAGCCAACGCGATATCGAGTGACATCATATCCGTCTCAGACTACTATTTCCTACAATATTAAAATTTTGTTTCAGGCACAGTTACTATAGGTGTCGCCAAGCCGCTGCCTTGTAGCACGGTGGTCGGCGGGGAAAGGGCCAACGGACACAGCGTGCAAAGCAGCCAGGTCAGTCAGCACTAGAACTATCACTTACAATAACATACACAAGTAGGTACAGGCATAAACTGCTGCCTACCCTTACGTGTAGTTCAATTTCCATATTGGTCTATAGTCTGGCTAATCTGTAGTGTACCCGGTAGTGTCTACCCTGGTTGATTATCTTATTCACGCCTCTGATCAGTAAATCATTATGAATATAACTTCTATACTTGCCTTAATTGTTGAGTCAATAGACTCTGACTCTGAATATAAATAAAAAAAATCTGTAATTGTTAGGCAAACATTGAAAATAAAATGTACAACAATTAAAAATATTTTGATGTTTACGTCTGTCAACATCAAAATATAGCATAGCAAAAATATAACATAGGTGTAAAATTACTTATATTCTACTTACAATAGCATTGGATTGGGTGGTATCTATATTGTTGAGAAAAAATATAAAAGATGATAAAATATTAAAATAAAATATTTATAACATTTTTCGATGCGTTTGTACAAAAGAGCGAGACAAAGCTACGTATTGAACAAAGGTGTGTTGTCATATCTAGCTTCGTCTCTTTCACGCTACAGTCGTAATAAAAATACCCTGTTTTGTGTTGTGTTAAAATTTTGTACACTGAGGGGAAAAATCGTAAAGTAAGTCGCTTTTAACTTTTAAGCTTTTCCTTAATGCTTAGAGCAGTATATATCAATAAAGTTCTTTGAGCATGCATTTATCATTTAATATGCATATTTGTACAATAAAGGGAATCTACCGCTCTAAGATTTAATTTACTTACTGAATTTTGGATAATTATCGCATCTAATTATTATTTATTTTATTTTTAGCGTAAGAATTTTTCCCTTTAGTGTACAATGAATTATTATTTTGCATGCATCTTTTTAGTCAATAATATTATTTAATTAATGTTATCTTGTATCTGATAAAGACTAATAAATTACATACTAAATCCTTTTCTACGCTTACAAATAGCTGATACTTTATCATGATACCTAATACTATGTACTCTATCTAAATTGCCATTAATATACTCAGAGGCACAATTATTCGTCCACTTTAATGTGACGCGAGTATATTGAAGTGGGCGGATAATTGTGCGTCTGAGATAGAAAGAATACTCTTGTACTTCTTTAATTTTTGTTATAATACTTATTTTATTTTGTTACAATATTTTAACTTTAACCATTAGATTCGTTTTCAAACTACTTTTTCTGAGTGCTATTTGCTACAATTTATATAAAGTATTTTGCTTCTCTAGTTGCCTTAACAAATAGATCTTTTCTATCAGTAAAAAAACTATTGTTCATTTCGCATTAATTAAGTAATTTATATAAGTTTTAAATATTGTCCTAGTTTTCTATAGGCGGATGACTATTTATTTATTTAACCCACATTCAAATAGTGACTTTCTGTACCGCTTTTCTTTACCATATTTATACAATACGACATTGCAAGTCTTGAATTCATCTTAGCTCTCTGTCTAACACGATACTGTGGACAGAGAGAGATAGAGACGAATTTGAAACTCACACTGTCGAGTTATAAACATCGTTTAAGAATAGTGGTACTGCACTTCTTCTTTAGATGGCATTTTGCTTTAACACATGCTCGTAATTTTCTTGAAAGTAAACCGAGTTTACATTACATATAATCAGAGGCACAATCCGCTCACTTTGATATACGCGAGTATACAAAAGTGGGTGGATAATTGTGGCTCTGAGTATATTAACAGATATAAATAAACTCAAAATATCTCGTTTTCTTCTATTTCAGAGATTGGAGTACTTCACGAAGATCCTTCGCTTGATCATGTCCCTTCACCGGGACATCATGGAACTCCAACTACAATGCACTCATGACGTCATTGATGCTCCCTTCAGAGTTCCGCCGAAGATCAAAGCAGAGATCATCATGAAATGACAGGAAAACAGAAACAAATGCGTCGTTAGCATGGAAATTGCAGAGCCTTTCGGCAATTAAGGCGTATGTTGTACTTTTAAAACAAAAGCCATTCCGGTGCGTTTGCGATTGCGTTTGTAGGCGTTGTGCGTTTTGTAACGCAAAACTTGGTATAGTACTAAGAATGAATAAAAGATATGAACTAATAATACGCTGACCCTTGTCTTTGGTGTTAGAAATAATTTGTGTTGTTCATTTGTGAGACACATGCTTAAGCGTGCACTTTAATGTCTTTCTCTCACTCGCTCTCTCTCTCTCTCTCTATCTATTGTCCTTGATAAATTGGATTGCAATTAAATAGTTTTAACTAATCTATTATTATTATTTAACGTTAAAATTATTATTGTAAGTGATTCTACTTTGGTGGGTTTAGGTTTAGTAACAAAAATCATCGTATGTGGGAATTTGACTAAAACCAGATTGTTAACGATAAAAATTATATTGTAATATTCTTCCTTCAATGTATTCCTCTTTAACCTTCTAGATTTTACCTACACACCTTTCTTGAAACTAGGATTAAAACTTGTATTTAAGTCTGACAAAATATTTAAGGCCGGTGTGTTTTTAATGTATTAATATAACGATGTATATATCGCGTCGAAACGTCCATGTAAATCTTTTTAGGGCCTAAACATGAATTCGAGAACCTCAGACGTATTTATGTAGCTAGACGCTGCATTTCATTCTGTAGTATGCGTGCGGTATCTAGCTAAATACAAGTCTGTGGACAACGCTCGAAAAGTATGAAAAATGTAGGTTCGGGCCCTAAATATACTTGGTTGTATAATACAACGTAGCAATTTGTCTGTGTTGTAGTCAATTAAATGTGATATATATAATTGGTGTTATATTTTAATGATGGAAATTTAATGATATAAATAATATTTTTTTGTAATTTTCTTATTGATGTCCATTATTAGATGCTATACGTACAACTTTTGTGTTCCCCACACAACAATCTTTATAGTTATAAAAATATAGGTTTTAAACATTTCACTTTCAATATTTTCAAATGGCAATTGATTTTCATATTTTCGTTAAAGCAAGAAGGTTCTTACGGTCTATGGAAAGACAAAGTATTAAAATTGCAAGAAAAATATTGAATAAAACATAACTTTGACAATATTATTGTGCGTCTGCGGGGGTTCGAAAGTTGTACTTTGCGGAGACAGCTAGGGTTAACTTATAAACTATAGGTTTATGTGGCAAATTTAACCATTACTCAACGACTTAAGGTATCAAGCACGGGTTAATTAACTAGGTACTATTTTGATTGTGTTGGTTCGACTGAGTTATCCCTCAACTTGATTCTTTGAAAACAGAAAACAGAGTTTGATATTACTACTTCCACTAGTACATAGTGTTATATATTTAGAGTAACAATTATCCGCCTTCTTTATGACACGAGTATATTAAACTGGGCGGATAATTGTGCCTCTGAGTATATTTTACATTGTCACCCAATTGAGTAAAAAAAATTAGGAAGTCACACTGTCGAGTTATAAAACATCAACACATATTAGCGATACTTTAGACCACCGCCACTATAGCGAGTCCTCTAAAAATAATTAATTACCGCCAACTGGTACAACCCTTTTACTAAGTATCACATAGGAACCAGCATGAACGCACCAACGCGTTTGACTATGTTTCTTTAAAATTCAAATTCAAATTCAAAATTCATTTATTTCAAGTAGGCTCAGTTTACAAGCACTTTTGACACGTCAGTTGACTATTTGTAAAGATTCTACCACCGGTTCGGAAGGCAGGTTCTGCTGAGAAGATACCGGCAAGAAACTCAACAGTTGCTCTTTTGAAAAAGTCATACAGTATTACAATTTACATTTGATAACAATTAAATTACAATTTCTTATAGTTTTATTTCCTGTGTGAAGGTGGAAGCTGATCCAATGGCCTCCATGCACCTTTGACGTTAAGGAACTCATCAATAGTGTAGTAACCTTGAATAAGTAAATGTTTTTTAACACATTGCTTAAAGTTGTGCATTGGCAAGTCCATCACAGTCTTGGGGATCTTGTTATAGAAGAGTACACCCAAACCCACAAAAGATTTTTTAACTCTTTGGAGACGATATGCAGAAATAACTAACTTATGCCCGTGTCTAGTAAGACGTGGGTTTAGATCTCCTTTTCGTTTGTACAAATTAATATTTTGTCTCACATAAACTATACTGTTATATATATACTGACAGGCTACTGTTAAAATGCCTATTTCTTTAAACTTTTGACGAAGGGACTCGCGTGATTTTAGTTGATATATTGCTCGAATTGCTCTTTTTTGAAGTACAAATATAGAATGTATATCAGCAGCCTTGCCCCACAACAAAATACCGTAAGACATTACGCTGTGAAAGTACGCAAAATAAACAAGTCTAGCTGTATCAACATCAGTAAACTGTCTTATTTTTCTCACTGCAAAAGCAGCTGAGCTGAGTTTACCTGACAGTTTTTCTATATGAGCACCCCACTGAAGTTTAGAATCCAAGGTCACTCCCAGGAAAACTGTGGAATTCTCTATTTCTAGTGTTTCACCATTGATCATTATAGACTTATCTAATTTTATAACATTTGGTAATGAAAACTCAATACATTTAGTTTTCTTTGCATTTAAAAGTAAGTTGTTAACAGTGAACCAATGCGACACATGCGATAAGGCACGGTTTACATCGTCGGAATTATCTTTACTTCTGTCACTCTTAAAAATTAGGGATGTGTCGTCAGCAAACAGTACTATCTCACAGATGCCGCTAACATGGTGTGGTAAATCGTTTATGTACACTAGGAATAGAAAAGGACCCAGAATTGAACCCTGTGGGACGCCCATTGTGTTAGAAAAACCGCGAGACTTTGAATCATTTATGCATACCTTTTGTGTTCTATCACTAAGATAAGAGGCGATGAGATCGAGTGCAACACTTTTTATGCCATAGTGGCTTAACTTAAGTAAAAGAATGTTATGGTCAACACAATCGAATGCTTTGGACAAATCACAAAATACACCAATAGCATTCTTAGCATTTTCCCATGCATCATATATATGTTTTAAAAGTTTAGCACTTGCATCAGTTGTACTGCGACCTTTAGTAAAACCATACTGTTCAGGGTGAAATAAATTATTTAAATTAAAATGACTTAAAAGTTGATTTAAAATGATTTTTTCAAAAACCTTACTAAGTGTTGGCAGTATTGTAATTGGTCTATAATTATTAACATCAGTTTTGTCACCTGATTTAAAAAGTGGTAACAGTTTGCCATGTTTCATTAGGTTCGGAAAGATACCCAAATCCACGCATTCATTAAAAATAATAGCTAAGTGGGGAGCAATGACATCAATGATGTTAGATATTACTTTCACTGACATGCCCCACATGTCTCCAGTTCTTTTTAATTTTAACAGTTTAAAAGTTTTTTTAATGTCTGATACAGTTATATGATGAAATTCAAAAAGAACGTTGCACTCTTTAACATGGCCTCTTAATATCCTCTGGGCTTCCGTAGCAGAAGAGTCCAGTGAATCTGTTAACAAGATAGGAACATTCTGGAAAAAGTCTTCAAAGGCATTAACAACCTCGTTATCGGTGTTTATCTTTTTATCATTGACAATTAATTCAAAACTCATATCACGTGGTCTAATTTTGCCTGATTCTTTATTAATTATGTTCCAGGTTGTTTGTACCTTGTTTTCAGATTTTATTATTCTATCTTTGATGTGTAATGATTTTGCAAGAATACAAACACGTTTGAAAATTTTTGAATAGTTTTTTACATGTTCTAAATATGTTCGCGTTTGATTATACTGTTTCTCCTCGTACAACTCGTACAATCTGTCTCTACTTTTGTAAATGCCTACAGTAGCCCATTCGCTAAACTTTAATTTTTGAGTAACATTAATACGTTTAAAGTTAAAAATTTTACAAAACTCTTTGTCTATTGTCTTGAACAGCGTACCAAATAGCCTGTCTGGGTGACTATTTTCAAATGAAAGACTTGGAATTTTTGAAGAAATTATGCTTTTAAATCGCTCTAATTTACCTTCAGTTATCGGCCTATACTTCATCAGCTGATATCGTATTTAAGTGTAAATTAACAAAAAACTCTTTTAGTTTGTTAAATTTTTATCAATACACTTAATATGCTTCAATTATTATAGGTAACTATGCATTTTGCCCCATAAAACATGGTCCCAATATTTTGTCCAGAGTGCGCGCACAATGAGTTTGCGCGTGGCCAAAATCGGAACAATTTTTGCACTTTCAAGGCAAGAGTGAATAAGTATCTTCTAGGCAGCGCCAGCCCGAAGTAAATTTGAGAACAGAGCGAAATTCAATTATGGCGCCTCTCCTGTTTGCTGCTAATAATATATACCTATACCACTTGTGAGTGCAAAGTAAGTATGGAATGTGAAGATCTCGACCATACTCTGTGACCAACGTTCTTTATCATTTAGGCGCCCTCTAGGATTTGGCGCCTAAAGCGACTACTCCGTTCGCCGTATGGGCGGCCCTGCTTCTAGGCAAGAGCGATTCATCTTAGACCTCATCATTGCTTTCCTTCAGGCTTGACTGTAGTCAAGCGCAAGCCTACTACATAGAAAAAGAATTAATCAAAAGTGCCACCAGCTTGTCACCTACGAGTATCTCTATCTATCTGTTGGTGGGTAAAAGAGATAACTAAAGCTGGCAAAGTGCGCCGCCAATCCAGTCGCGCGCAGACTTATTTTGCGCGCATTCTTGTGTCTAATCTAAGGTATCCTATTAAGAAAAAAACATTTGTATTTGGTGAAGGAGTTTTCTTGTTCGCCTCCAATTAATTTGTGTTTCTTCTAAAGAAGTAATGTCATTTTTATAGTTTATCCAGTACCTGACATGGCCCATTTACCCATCCAATCCCATCCAATCCCATCCCATCCCATCACAATGTTAAAGTTATGATGTTACAGGTATTACTCAAACATATCATAGAATGTAAGTTTAATTTAAGCAAAGCAAATAGTAACTGACATTTAATAGAAAAGCTAGAAAATAAATATTTTTAAAATAAAATGAATAATTATTCTATTTTGTTTCCGCGAAAAGAATAATTTTGCGATTGCAATTGACTATTGTGAAACATTCTCTAAAGATATACTTAGATTTAGATATGATAGTGATTAAATTGTGCTTTGGTTTGGTTTGTGCGTGGAATAAAGCAGAATATTTTTACTACGTAAATACACTCGTAAAAGTACAGTAAAGTACTAGCTGACGTCGCGTGGTTTCACTCACGTAGTTTCCGTTCCCGTAAGAATACGGGGATAATATATAACCTATAGGTTTCCTCAATAAATGGGCTATCTAACACTGAAATTATTTTTTAAATCAAACCAGGTAGTTCCTGAGATTAGCGCGTTCAAACAAACAAACAAACTCTTCAGCTTTATAATATTAGTATAAATAAGAAGATAGCGTAAACTATTTTGTCCCATAAATATTAGTGAGTCACTTCTTTGCCCTATCACGAGAAACATGCGACGGAAAAAAGCTAAGGATGCTGAAAGTGTTTTTTTATAATCAAAATTAATAAAGTTGAGAGTGGGTAAAATATATTCTGCTCTTTAACATAAAGCAATCATTATGTGATTTAATTTATTAAAATAGATGTGAGATTTATAAATAATATGTGTATGTTTTTTCTAAGATGATGGTTTAAGATTTTAAATAATATTATACATAAGCAAAAATAAATTGTTGTTAAAATTATAAATATTTTTGATGTTCGAGCTTTAAGATTAGTTTTGAATGTTGTTCATAAACGCTTTGTTGTGTGCAAAAATAAATGTTTTTAAAAAAATATTTTGTTTTTTCTTGCCACCTGAATCATATTTAATTATAAAGTTAGAATTTACATAATTTCTTTTAATTCCTTAGGAATGTATCAACTCACTGGCATCAGATGATCATACCGGGATGGATTCATTTCACGAATGTTTACAAGAATATGGCGAGGGTTTGGAAGTTGTGCAGATATGCTTAGAGCCTGAAGAGTCATCTTTGAAAGATGAAGAACTGTCTGCGTTGGCGGATCTCAGTTACGATGATTGTAAAAAGATAAACAGTTTGGATGACGACATTAATATTATAGAAATTGGCATGAAAAATGAAGTTGAAAAGATTAACGGAACATCAGAATTGAAACCATCTAAGTCAGATGACTCTTTAGATGAACAGGATGACGATATGACTATAACTGAAGATGACGTCCTTATTGCACCAAGAGAATTAAGCAAACGAAGCAAATCTGCGGACAGAAAAGGCACAAATGAAGAAAGATGTTTATCAAAGCAGCAGAGTAAAGATATTTCAACGTCTGATGAAATGGTGTTTGCAGTAACACCGACGGGCTTAGAAAGAATTAGTTTTGAAAAATACTGGAAAGATACAGATACGAGTAAAGATAAATTGAATAACGAAAGTTTGAAAGGTAGTCTGAATTCACCTGAGGACGACATCAGTTTTTACGATGCAACCACGAGAATTTCCGTCCAGGAGCAAAACAATACCCTGCTTTACATTGACCATGAAATCGACGGTTACGAAACATGCCTCGAAGACGACTCGTCGTCTGTAAAGTGTTCAGAAAAAAACAGCCATAAAATCAACGGGGAGAGCGAAGAGATCAAAGACTTGGGTAAACACGATAAAATAGCTATTAGAAACAAAGACAGCGATACTCGTGCCAAAACTATTAACGATCAGAACACTGCCAATGCCGTGGACGAAGTGTCGTCTTATGGTTACCCCTATGTGGAAGAACACATAATAAAACAAATGAAGTCTTTAAGAATAGAACCTCTAAATATAAACATAGGTATTAAAAAATCAAAGAAAAAAAGTCCGACCAAGCCATCGAAGAGTGAGCGCCGATGCGTCGAATACTATAACGACCAAGCGGAATGCTTGAAAGAGATACGCCAAAGAAAGCGCGAAGAAGAAGAGAAAAAAACAAAAGAAGATCAGAGGAGTTTATTAGAAGGCAGAGTGTCGGCGATGGAGAAAAAAATGCAGTTTATAAAGAAAGACCCCAGTGAAGACTCCACAGATGCGGAAAGCAGTTACGTGCCCGGTTGTCATAAATGTTTCTTAGAGAGTTACGCGTATGAAATCACAAAGGCATACATAGAGAAAGCGGCGTCATGTAAATATTGTGATGTTATAAAGGACATGTTGGAAGTGCCTAATTTGAAATCAAATAGAAGAAGATCTGCACCAGCGTTGGTGAACCTGGAGAGCTCCTCAGACTCTGAAGATGAATACTTGCTAGGGGTCCCCAGTGTTTGTAGAAGAAAATCTGCGGATCCTTTGAAGTTTCCACTACCGTCGAGGAGATCCAGGTGAGAACTTTAAATTAAACTTACCGATTCCCTTAGTCAAAACAAGGAAGTAGTTCAGTTATAAATTCATTTACAATTTTTGATTCGTATAAGCTTAACATGTCAGAGTATTCTTGCAACAATTCTTCCTAAAAACTTAAACCAAGAAAACAGAACAAGAAGTTTTTTAACAATTAATGAAAATTATAAACAACATTATAATACCTATATTAATGCAAAACGTCATTCATGACGAAATCTCCAGAAACCGCATGACGTAAAAAGATGAAATTTGGCAGGAATAGTTAATAGATAATAGATAGATTTTGCGTTAAGGCCGGATTAAAGATGTCTAAATGCGAATGAAATCGCGGGCGTCCGCTAGTTTTTATATAATTTGTTAGATTAGATGTTTTGTTAAAGTTTAAACCGAGAAATTTTCTTGGTTGCATTAGATACAGAACCTTACGTTACGATAGAATGTAACATTTAACTAAACAGTTATTGAGTGAAAATTTATATATGAACATATACTCTCTACAGGAAATCATAACTAGGGTATTTAATTAGCCATTACAATCCCAAATTAGATTGTTGTCTCATGAACTACCGTTTAATGATTCTAAATGCGTTTTGATACGATGCCAATATAAGAGGATGTAAATAATGTCACTTTGATGTTTTAATTAGCGGGATAATAAACGACGTGCTTAATAGTTTAATGAGGTACTATTTTATCGAGTAGGATTATTGATGGTCTTACTGATGAATAGGTTCTAACATAATCACAGGCCTATCAAGACAGATCTTTGTCTACAAGACGGAGGTCCTAGGTTCCATCTCCGGCTAGGCCAATTGAGGTTTACTTAATTGGTCCATTTCTGGCTGGTGAGAGGCTTCGGCGTGGCTAGTTACAGCAAATACGTACCGCCATGCGATTTAGCGTTCCGGTATGATGTCGTGTAGAAACCGAAAGGGGTGTGATTTTCATCCTCCTCCTAACAAGTTAGCCCGCTTCATCTTAGCATGGATCATCACTTACCATCAGGATTAGACAAGATTGTAGTCAAGGGTTAACTTGTAAAAATTATCAGTTTACTCGTATTGATAAGCAAATTGATAAATAATAATTACTGAAATGATAGATATCTTTGTCTTATGTTCTTCCAGCTTTCAACATTTTTCTTGATTTCACTTTTACCTACAAGTTTGTACGGAACTCGGTGCGAGTCCGACTCCCACTTGCCCGGTTTTTTTATATTTGCCTCTCTATCATTTCTCTTTCATAAAATGAGTTAGAAAATAATTGAATATTATCTCTCCGACGTAGTCAAATGAGCATTGACGCGAGATTTCCTGAGCACGTGAACTGTAATGCGATGAAACCTTTTCAGTGAGGACAAACATCTTTCACACAAAGCCTTAACAAAGGCCATTGTAATATCAATTTTAATACCTTAGAACAAAGTCTCATTTCGTACAATATCTCCATTCAAATATCAATAGACGTGCGATTCAAATGAAACTTTATTGAATTCATGGTACGAGACATTTCTGAATGGATTTTGGATACAAACGATTTTGTAGAGGTCACCAATTTGATATTAGTTTCATAAGTTTAAGAGAGTTTCATTGTTTTAAATTCCGATTTCGGACAGTGTTATTGGTATTTGAGTTTCCTTTCTGAGGGTTTGGTGGAGTTGATAGTTTGTCCCTTTGTTTTATGACTAGTATGTTTAGAAAATGCCAGGTAAAAGTTTTGTCAGGTATTTTATCTACATCACTGCTCTGCATAGGTATAATCTATGAGGCTATCGTACTAACATTCATTATTGGTTAGAGATAGCCTCTTTAAGGCTTAGGTAATGCTAATATATAAGTTCTTACGTCAACGTCAAGTTATTTTTTGTAACTCACTACAGGCCTTTTTATAAGAGAATTTGGAGTTGAGAACCACTATGCTGGTATGATGTGAGCTGGCAGGCAAAGGATATTTGACTTTATTACTATTAGATTATAACTTCATTTTTTTGCTAACAGTTCCGATCATGGTGATCAAGACTCGGGAGTATAACGTCACAAACTTCATAGTAGTATAAAAAAAATTTGGAAGAAAGAAAATCTCAATATTTTAAGGGGCTCCTACTGGCTCGAAGCTAGTAGCCTGACGGCCTCCGTGGCGCCTGGGTTCGATCCCCGGCTGGGCCGATTGAGGCTTTGGCCGTGGCTAGTTACCACCCTACCGGCAAAGACGTACCGCCAAGCGATTTAGCGTTTTGGTACGATGTCGTGTAGAAACCGAAAGGGGTGTGGATTTTCATCCTCCTCCGAATAAGTTAGCCTGCTACCATCTTAGATTACATCAGCACTTACCATCAGATGAGATTACAGTCAAGGGCTAAATTAAAAATAAAAAAAGCCACATATTTCAAACTCACATAAGATAAGTACTCGGCCAGTAAGTCAGTTGATAAGTTGATTAGAAATGTTATAATTATTTTTTTTAAACGAAAAACCATGTTGACAGTTTTAATAAAGCATTTTTTCAATTTACCAACCCCGATAGTCCTCAGTGCAATATCGTTCACTGGGCATTAAATAAATTAACATTGTACACTAACTTTCCATTAATAAAATTTAAACTGTCGGACCGAGAACTCCCGTGTTCTTACTGTAATTAGTTAGTAGTACTCGTGAGTAGGCAACGTAATATTGTTATACCTTTGAGAATACAAAAAAGGTTAAGCGATTGGCCTTTTATGCGGCATTGAAAATGTTCCATGAAAGTTACTTTTGTTATGAGTTAATAGATTTTGTTGATTGGTTTGATGACCTCGCTGGTATGCGTTGCTTTTTTGTGGAAATAATCGTTGGATAAAACTTACGGCCCACTTAATGGTAAGTGAAAGCCACTTTTAATCAGAACACTTCACAGCGCAAGCAAAGTTACTCGTATCAACTCGTCTAAAGCGCTGTTCAGCAGGCTGATTC